>NW_023365758.1:221117-231992 GCF_000003815.2 Branchiostoma floridae
ACTTTGCTTAATTTGGATTATATATTTGTCTTAGCTACTTACATACTAATGAAAACTCCGTTATTCCTTTCTTGAGTCATCCTCTTCGGGAATATTTGGCAAAACCGCACTGCAGTTCTAATACTAGTCGCAAGGGAGCTCAAACTTATGTTACTACTTTCCCGGTACAAGAGCTATCAGACACCCCAAAATCGTGACCATAGCATGTTGAGTACACAAGATATCAAAAGACGAAGTTTCACGGCAATATCAATGGAAGCCACAAGGGGAGGGGGGGTTGACATTCACATAATCTAACTATTCCAGAGTTCGGCCCACCCTATTAAACACACCAAATATGAAACTAATCCATGTAGCCGTACCATTTTCAGTTACATGTATTTTGTTGACAGGCACATACACACATAAACACGTCTGAAAATATAGCGGTCATGAATGTTTAATAGCGGTAAATATAGCCACCATTAATGTTTTATGGAGGTAATTATGTACGTAAAGACTATATGGCCTCCGTCAGCCAATGTTGACCAAATCGTCGGTCGTCATGGTCGGTCAATATTGGCCCTGGTGTATACGTGAACACCGTGAACACAAAAGAAAAACTATGTCTTTGAGCATTTCATTTTTATGTAATCCTGTTTTGTTTGTCCTAATTTATCACTTATGTGAGGGGGGCAAAACAAGGCCCTTCCTCTGGAATAAAGAAAATACAAAACAACTCATAACATATAGCGTGCGCGTCATTCACGATCTTCAAATTTACCTTAACTTCTTTCATCCTGAGTCTAGCCGTGTAGTTGACCCGGTGTCGGAGGGCGTCCCTGTTGTCCGCGTCCTGACACCGCGCGAGGCCGGCAGAGTACAGGGCAGACGCGCGCGTGAAATCCGCCAAGTCCCTCGTGACCCCGCCCCGCCTCAGGTGCTCGTCACCCAGGCCCTTCAGCGCCTCCACTTCCGCCAACACGTCCGACGCCGTGACGCTCTCTACCAACAGGTTCACGTAGCCGGCTCGTAACGACTCTTCGGTTAGTTCTGCCATCCTTGCTTCAACTGTCTCGGCAATCTTTAGGCGGTCCGAGGGCGAGACTGAAACTTGTTCCTGTTCCTGTTTCACTTCCCTATTCGACTTACGTCTACCGCCATGTTGGCTGAGGGGTGAAGTTTTATCGATGAATGTTCTTGCGTAGTTAACGCGATGTAGCAGGGTCTGAACCTGCCCGATGTGAGTACACCGGGTCAGGGCGACGGTGTACACAGAGTAGGCCTTGCCGAACTCCGCCAAGACGCTGCTGATTTTTCCCTTTTCTAAGAACACGTCACCGAGACTCTTAAGGGCTTCAACCTCGATCAGGAGGTCCGCTTCCGCCATAGCTTTCTGTAGTTCCCGCACGTAATCCGACTGTACGGAGGTTAGATCTTCTAGACCGGAGCTCTCAAACTTCGCGTCTATGTGGAGAAACCTCCCAGCCGCCCGCACGATGTCAGAACTGGACATTTTCGCAACGACTTCGGTGCAAACGAGACTTGATTACAAGCTCAATGGAAACATCAATGGAAACCGGAAGTGACGTCATGGAAACCGGAAGTGACGTTTCCTTGTTAACCTACACAATGCGTGCAGTATACCTTTGACCTTTCTCTTTACTTGTTACGTTGACGCGAGTGCGCATGTCAAACCTGTCTTCCGTAGGCTGTTTTAGTCTTATTTATGTAAGCCAAATTATGGACACCATCATCGTTTTCATTATTTCCAAACAAAACTTGTTAGTATTTTCGAAATTGCACGACAACACAGGGTTGTGTGCCAAATAATTGCACTTCATGAACAGACCGCAAGGGTAACAGGTCCACCGAAAGGTCAAAGGTATAAGGCACGCAATACGGAAACATAACTTCCGGTTTCCACTCTGAAGCCATCATCATCATTCAGTCAGGGCTTGCTGGCGAGGTACGTGGCGAAAATGTCCAGTTCTGACATCGTGCGGGCGGCTGGGAGGTTTCTCCACATAGACGCGAGGCTTGAGAGCTCCGGTCTCGAAGACCTAACCTCTATACAGTCTGATTACGTGCGAGAACTGCAGAAAGCTATGGCGGAAGCGGACTTCTCGATCGAGATTGAAGCCCTTAAGAGTCTCGGTGACGTGTTCCTAGAGAAGGGCAGAATCAGTGGTGACTTGGCGGAGTTCGGTAAGGCCCACTCCGTGTACAGCGTCGCCTTGACCCGGTGTAGTCACATCGGGCAAGTGCAGACCCTGCTACATCGCGTTAAGTACGCAAGAACATTCATCGATAAAACTTCACCCCCAAACCAACATGGCGATGGGCATAAGCCGAATGCGGAAGTGAAACAGGAACAACTTTCAGATCTAAACGTATCACCCTTGGATCGTTTAAGAATTGCAGAGACAGTTCATGCAAGGGTGGCAGAACTAACAGAAGAGTCGTCACTAGCCGGCTATGTGAACCTGTTGGTGGAGAGCGTCACGGCGTCGGACGTGTTGGCGGAAGTGGAGGCGCTGAAGGGCCTGGGTGACGAGTACCTGAGACGGGGCGGAGTCGCGAGGGACTTGGCGGATTTCACCCGCGCGTCTGCCCTGTACTCTGCCGGCCTCGCGCGGTGCCAGGATGCGGACAACAGGGACGCTCTCCGACACCGGGTTAGGTACACGGCTAGACTGAGGAATGAAGAATGTAAGGTAATCCCACATCTTTCTTGTATTGATTTAAATTTCATAATTCCATTACGGTGGCTATTCAGACAGAACAGCACGCTAGTATAATATACTCGTCTAGAGAGCTTTTGAAAAAGATTTCAAAAGTTACCATAAGATGACAATGCATTGTCTATTGCTGAACAAAAGTCTTTAACACCTTGGTAAGGTACGCGTTCCCGAAATTTATCAGAACTGTCTTTATTGACACAATCAGATTGATACATCATGCAATCAGTAAGATAGCCCTGCCAATAAATCACTGAGCTGTGTTCTCTATATAATACATTACTTATAAGTTCTATCACACCCAGTCTCCCCGCCCCGTTTATCAATATTGAGATAGCGTACGTATACTGGCACTAAGCCAAGATGTATACTCGTAGCGTTGGTATAGCTCACGCACGATGACTCATTGCTGGATAAGTGGTGGTCAAATCTTCTTGGGAAAACGTTTTCAATGTTTATATATCGAAGCCAATACGATTACCTAACCCGGTTTACTTGATCCAGGGAAAATACACAACGTACAAGAACCAAGCAACAAAGATCCAATACAATTACGCAAACGACGCCAGCGACAGCGATGACGAAGAGTTTGTCAAAAGTGACTCAAACGATGAACCGGAAAGGTAGTGTGTTTTTTAATCGGCATCTTTATTTCTCAAAGAAATAGTAAGCTTTTTTATTCAACTTTACACATTACAAACAAATCAGAGAGGAGCCGTCAATAAGAACGATGCCATTCCTCTACGCAAGAGGCTACTCAAAGACATAGGAATACAAATATATTACCAATACAAACAATACAAAAATCAGAATACATAAGGTATTGAAAATAATTGATAGCTCGTTTCCATACATGTACAATTAACCTTCCTCATGTCCCTATCCGTCGAAAATGAGAGGACAATCTACCACAGCAATTTTCATGGTCATTCGAATTCGTCCATTCAAAACATTTACCACATGCTCCTAAGTACCAATTAAGAACTAAACTAAAGTACTAAACTCTTACATGATCATTTTACAATGTTTCAGCACCTACGAAGACCAATATGAAGCCGGGGTCAGTGCCCTGGAGAACGGTCTTCTGGAGACTGCAGAACAGAACATCGCCTTAGCACTCAGACTTGTTCACGGTAAGCAAATTCAAAGTTGGAAAGGATATTGTATGTTAGGTATTGAGAGTCACATTATTAATTATGCTATTATTAATCAATTTGACATGATATTACCTGCTTTCATCTAGTTCCTTGACCTCTTGGTCGATGGGGGGGGGGGGTCCAAGAAGATATGAAGATAGAGAGCTGTCTCCAGACTCGTCTTTCTCTAGCTATAGAAGCATAGTTAGTCTTTTGAGCAGGTTTAGGGACGTCCAATTCTGCAATGACCAATGTTGTCATGCCAGGATTAACACCCCGACAGAGTTCAGATATCACTAATGGTCTACAACATGACTGTAGACAACAATTAGCTATCCACTAGATGTACACATTAGAAAAGAATATTTTGTTAATTTAGTAATTTTCTTTAGGGAATCAAGAACAACTGAATTAAGAGTCATCTTGCCCTTTTTGGGCGACGTCCACATAGCGAAAAGTAGCAGCTTAGAAGACGGGAAAACAATGAAATGCACTGATTCTAAACTTATAGAAAAATGCTAACACTTAACATCCAACACAAGACGTAATACTACAGGGACTCACCCCTCTAAATTTCGGACGAACTACGTCCTCCTTGTTCACAAAATTAATGACTCTTCTATCCCCAGCAGTGACGTCAGGAACACACCAATTTTGATCTTAACTTACAGTCTAAATTGTTTCCAGGAAACCAAGAGGAGATGGCTAAAGAGGCGTCGTGCCTCTGTGGGCTGGGCGACATCCACGTAGCGAAAGGTAAGAACACAGGAGACGGAAAGGCCTTTAGCCAAGCGGCAGCTCTGTATAATGGCGCACTTGTCAGGACAGAGGATGCCACTGTCAAACATGAAGTAAATGAGAAACTGAAAGAAGCGGAACTATCCTTCCTGCAACATGCAGCACATACAGACTGTAGGCCTAGTGTAAGCGATGTCGACAGGGGACACAAGGAAGAGATACGAGCAATGCGGGAAAAGGTTACGCAAAACCTAGAGTCGATAGACCAGCAGTTTAATCTCCAGGAACATCAGGAAGATCATCGTGCGATGACTAAGTCTAAGTTGGAAGCGCAGAGAGCAGACGCAATCAAAGACTTGTTTATAGAAATAGCTCAGAATAGAAAAGAATTCGTCGGAGTCCTAGTCGACGAGTGTATGGAGGTGTTGGGCCCTGCTCCCTGTAAGTATGCAGTCATAGGTTTAGGCTCACAGGCAACAGAAACCGTCACTCCTTACTCTGACCTGGAGTTCGCCATCTTGTTGGACGAAGGTTGTGACACTGATGAAAACAAGCAGTACTTCCGCCTCCTCACTCACTACCTACATCTAAAAGTCATCAACCTCGGGGAAACCATCATCCCGGCCGTGGCCATCAGATCTCTCAATGATTTTGAGTCAAGTAATCCTGCGGACAACTGGTTCTATGACTCAGTGACCCCTCGTGGATTTGCCTTTGACGGAGCGATGCCGTGGGCCAGCAAAACGCCACTAGGAAGAGGCAAGACCAAGGCGAAGCCAGCGCTCGAGCTCATTCGCAGCCTAAGCCGCATGGCAGAACTGCAGCAAGAGGACGTCGCCGTGTCGGAGGGTTATCACTTGTCGGACATACTACGGAACGTGTGCTGCCTAACAGGCGATGATGGTCTTGTGGACGACTATATGAAGATTGTAAATAAGACATTAAAAAGCACTCGTGGCCGTGGAGGCAGTGGTGTTATCCGTGTTAGGGACACGCTGGCCAAAGACGTTGAACGCTACGGCAAGCAAGGACTTACGGCAAAGCTTCTCGACGTCAAGAAGGACATCTACCGGTTCCCTACCATCTCCATAGACAGTCTGTGCGTTCTCAGTGGTCTAAAGCCGGGAAGCGTGTGGAAAGTCATATCAGACATGGAAGAATCAAACACACTGACCAGGGAGAACGCCGATCATCTGAAGGTGTTGGTTAGCATATCTGCTGAGCTACGACTGAGAACGTATCTGGCCAACGGGAAACAGTTGGAGACGATGTCTGCTCTGTCTCCAATAGCAACGGACGGACAGACTGGCGACCGCGAGGCAGCGTTCAAGTCAGTGTTCTACCTTCCTGACGATGATTTGCTGTTCAGATACCATTACAGGGCGATGCCACTGGAGAAGTTACTGTCAAGCATTTCAACTGATCAAAAATTTGAGCCACAGGAAACATTGCAATCAAGCACTCTCTTTGACGATTCGCCAGTGGTCAAAGCGCGTATCTGCGACCAGTTATTGAAAATCAGAGAAGAGATAAGTCATCTTGAAGACGCGTTGACATTTTTACTTAACTCCGCCGAGCCAGTCAAGGAGGCAGACATTTTAGATTATGTAGACGAAAAAAGCATCTCACGTGGAAAGTTAGCCGGTTTGCTCGACAAAATAGGTACAGCATGGAGTAATCTTGAGGACAGACAGAAAGCCTTTGCATATTTTGAGCAAGCGCTGAGGATTTCTAAAGCAGTACATGGAAGAGACAGTGTCCATCCCCAAATCGCTGATTCACTTCTAGACTTGGGTCAAGGATGGCTCGGACTAGGTGAAAATAGAGAGGCCATTGAGTACTTTGAGTTGGCGTACAAGATTAGGGTAAACATCTATGGAGACAACGCTGTTCATCCTGAAATTGCGTCGTGTTGGGGATATCTCATGAAAGCTTGGAACAGCCACGGTGACTTCAGAAAAGCAGCAGATTACTGTGAGCAAATGTTCCGAATCATCAACACCATACACAAATATGACCCATTCAACGCAGCTGTTGCAGGGTGCATTGCTGATATGGGAGTATGTTCTTCAAATCTCGGTGATTTCCGGAAAGCGATGAAGTACAGAAAGAAAGCATTGAAAATGACGGAGGCCATATATGGCAACAATACTGCACACCCGTACATTGCTGCGGCCTTCAAAGAGGTTGCGAAATCTTCTATGCAGTTGGGGGATTACAGGGAAGGGATATATTACTTCGAGCAGGCTTTAAAAGCATGGAAAATTGTCCTTGGTCAGCAGACAAATCAATCTGTTATCGCCAATGTGCTTTCGGATCTGGGTGTGGCATGGGCTAGTACGGGCGACTATACAGTTTCACGTCGTTATCACCAGCAAGCCTTAGAAATGAGGAAAGCCATTTGTGGAGCGGACTCGGTACATTCGGACATTGGAAAATCACTGAGCGAGATCGGACAGACATTTACCAACGAAGGTAGGCACAGGGAAGCGTTGAAATTCCACGAGGAAGCCTTGGTCATCTTTAAGAGAGTTCACGGAAAGGATTCCAATCATCCTGACATTGCACAATCCCTGAATTGTCTTGGAGAAGCCCTTTGTGAGACTGAGAGCTATGAAAGGGCCAAAGAAATCTTTGAAGAGGCTCTTGTCATCTTTAAAGCGACATTTGGAGACAACACAAATAATCCGGACATTGCGATGGTGTTGAACAATTTGGGTATAGTATGGCGATTCTTGGGGAACAATCGAAAGTCAATAACGTATTACAAACAGTCTTTAGAAATTAAGGAATCCGTGTATGGGCGCGAACGTCAAAATCGTAGCATCGCTCATACATATTGCAATATAGCAGTAGCACATAGTGAACTTAGCGAATACAAGACGGCCATTGAATACAATGAGAAGGGGTTGGACATATGGAGAAACACATATGGATCGGTCAGTCCATTTATCATAAAGACGCTGACAAACATCGCGGCCGAGTGTGAAAAATTGGGAGAAACACAAAAAGCAATAAAACACAACGAGGAGGCTTTGGAAATGTGTGAGACCGTGTTCGGGACCGGCAAAGATCATCCCATGGTGGCAACAATACGGAAAAACTTGGGTTTCATCTGGAACGGGCTAGGTAACTACAATAAGGCCCTTCAGGATCTAGAGTCGTCGATGGAGATGAACCTAAGATTGTCTGGTAACCAGGCAAATTCAGCCGTAGCTCGCTGTCAAGTTAGCATAGCGATTATCTGGGTGAATCGCGAAGACTACTCGAAGGCGGTGGAATGGCTTGAGAAAGCTTTGGAAAGCTGGACCAGTGTCTATGGGGACAGACCACACGTCAACACTGCTAAGACACTAGCCGCACTGGGATCGTGTTGGGAGAGTATGAGGGACAACAAGCAAGCCGCCCGCTTCTACGGAAAGGCACTGGACATGTTTAGAGCCATGTATGGGAAGAACTCGTCAAACTCTAAAATTGCTTCCTTACAGTTTTGTCTGATGAGGATAGGAGTTCCTCCTTCTTCTACTCCTGGTCAATTAGTCGACCTCATCATCATTAAGTGCAAAAGGAACCCTTTACCATATTCGGCCCCATAATCTACAGGACTGTCAGGGGTGCTCGTTGTACCTGAAAAAAAAAAGAGTAGGGAATTTCACAGGAGAATGAGATATCAAAACCCGACGTTCCTTGATACCTAGGGAAGTCGCTAGGAGGGCCCAAAACCTACTCATTTCCAGTTTTCGTCACACCAACCAACACACCAAATGTGCAAGCAATCCATTCAGTGCAGTCGTTCTTGAGTTATCTTGTTTACAAACAGACAGTCTACAGACAGACACGCTACTGAAAATATAACCTACATGAATATTTCATTGCAGTAACCGAGTAAATACCGATAGCAAACATACTGTAGGTTAACGAAGTTCCTTAATATTGTGCATAGCGTATATACATAGTAATCATGCCAAATAGCTCTTAGATAGCTTTGTAACGTTTCATTTCACCACCAACGATGAATTAAGTTCCACTCTGAAGCCACCTCAGTGTGGTGGCCTTGAGTGCAGTTACTACCTTGGTAAGTGATACTACGTTACTACACTAGTATCACTTTGTGCACTTCTTAAACACAAGAATAAAAGACTTGTTGGCTATGACATCATGTTTTGTCCCTTGAATTCTTTTTCAACGGCGACGTCTCTATTTTGACAATTTAGTAATAATCCTTTTTTACCATCTTGTCTTTTATTTACCGCTCTCTCATCAGATTAACAGCCTGCCGACAAGGTACCCCGGTCTTACATGAAATCTACTTGCTGTGGCCTTACAGTATCCTGATTAAATCTCGCTTATAGCGGCCAGCCCAACACTCTGCCGGCGTCCTAGAGGGACAAAGAAGTTTTAATTACACAGACTAGCCTTATAGTGTATGCTCTTCTTGTTACTAGAACTGATGAGAGAGAACCTGTTTGTAAACTAAAATTGGGTAATGATATCTCCCCTGACTTCTGCAACTTGTTTGCTGATCTTCCCGATATAGACAGACGATGCTGTTGTCAAGAAGTGTCTTGGTTGCCATAGTAGTTAGCCTGTGTTTACACAATCTCTCGCTGGCTTGGGTTAATGGCAACTGTAAGGCCGACCGCTAGGAGCGCGATTTTAATCAGGCTACCATAGTGGTCGTGGTTTATTCATTACTTCTGCGTGTTTGAGCTAATCTCCAAGCACCGATTGGAGGCGCTCCTCTCCCGCACCAGTAAATTTCCCTACTACTACTACTATATCTCCGCGACTCAACATCTGCTTGAAGAGTATGTAAGTTGAGCAACAAACCAAGGAATAACCTCTTCCGATAGTAATGGATGTAGGAGGTGACACAGTTAAAGGCTTAACGTTAACAAAAGTGGCCTAAACTGTGTACGTGCATAAACACCTGAATGGGAACAAGTAACCACAATCCAACAAGTGTTTTGCTTGACAACACGAATTCTGTACTCCTGTATGCAGCACAGCGAAGAGTACATCTCTTCATAACAACGGTAGTTTAGCGAACGAAGCGACACTGTTCCAGCAAATATATCTTTGTCGCCCAAAGTGGTCTTTCTCCAGTCGTGTATTATGCTATTATACTTTTCTTATCCATGGAAGGAAGCGATAAATTACAGCCATATTAGCATAGATCTAGTGACGCACGAAGACAAAGGACGCTCCGTACTGAGTGGGAACTATATCCGACTTGGCGCAACACTACACCCGCTGTTAACATGGCGAGAATGCAAACTCAGAAAGGCGTGCCGGGCTGCCTCTTGTCTTAGTTACGGCGCCCGTTGTTGTGCTGAAAGGAGTAAGTAGAGTGAGATTGAGTAAACATGTGCTGCGCGGAAGGATTCTTTCTCACGTGTTTTGTGTAGTTAGAATGTTCTTGTGTTGTACGTCTCTAGTTCTGGGACCATTCTGAGCAGTAAGGCATGGGTATTAGCACTGTGCTTTGACGGTCTGTCTACGGGAGCGTTTACATCGCGATTCAGGTGTTCTACCTGATACACCTGGAGTCTCCACAGGTGAATGCAGCAGGTGTGTAGGTGAGTCCGAGCGTTGAACTTGTCGCTGTAAACTGAGTCTTGCTTGGAAGCCCTCGAATTTTCTCGGTGTTGCGCTGTCAACAAAACGTCAGAGAAAACATTTCGGAATTTCATCGCATATTTCGTCGTCGCAAGGGTAGTTCTACGTGCATATACAGTGGTGAAAGTTGTCCTATGTGTTGCTGAACGGATAAGTATAAACAGCTTCTCTGTTTACAAGGACGTTCAAGGTTGTACGGTCAACAAAACGTCAGAGAAAGCATTGCGAGATTTGAAAATTTCGGAGACGTTCAACGTTCAACGTCGCGAGGATAACTATTTCTACGTGCATATACAGTGGTGAAAGTTCTCCTCTGTGTTGCTGGAAGGATTAGCATAAACATAAACAGATAATTTGTTTACAAGGACGTCCAAGGTCGTCGAACAAACATGGCGGCTGAGGTCGCGCAGGGACGGATCCATGGCCCCCTGTCCAAACGCAGTAATTCGGACACGTCCGTGACCGACGGCGACCGGAGGGACTCCGTCAAGTCGGACACCGGGTCTTCGGTGTCGAGTCGGCGGGCACACCGCCCGCACGACAGGACGGTCCGACGACGGAGCGTGGGCGTCATGGACCTCGGCAGCCAGGCCAGGAAACCCGTACAGGTAGGAGTGTGTGCCTAAACATGGCCCTAAACATAACACAACTGACTATGCTCA
>NW_023365758.1:232092-235597 GCF_000003815.2 Branchiostoma floridae
TTTGAAGTATACGTTAGCCATTTGAGTTAATTATGTGTATTTATGAGAAGTGTAAATGTATGTATGTGTTGGCGCCCAATATCAGCTAAGCTGCCTGGGTTTGCCTCAATCTTAATACATTAAAGTTGAATTTAAAATTGTAAGCGTGCCCATCCTTTTACAGTAAAGAGAGAGATGCACTGTTACAGAATATTAGAACCAAAACACTTTTTCCCTATCTGGAACGCAGACCAATATCTTCCATGTACGTCTAGCATGTCCTACTCTAATATCCGCATACGTAGGTCAATATATTTGTACATTATTCCAAATGAGAGACCAGATCACTTATATATAAATGTGCTGTAATCCTTACAATGTTATTGATGAGATTTTGTTGTACTGTATCTGTATGTAGTGTAGTAGCCATTGACATGCGTTGTATCCTGTACAATTGTCGAGCAATGAAGTTCATTCATTCATTACGCCCAGGCCTTCAAGTCACACCTTGGCGGGAGCCTGCTGGCCTCCCGGCGGGGCACGGCCGCCTTCCGCAGCATGTTCCTGCCCAAGCTAGACGCCGAGCCAGAGGAACCCAAAATACCGGTGAGGCATCTTATATACTCTCCAAGCAGAGGTTAGACTCAGGCTGTTTTTTAACGTTTTTTTAGTCGTTTTTATCGGCTTTCTATTCTTTTAATATCTTGCTGTGTCAAAACCTGGCGTACTTCAAGAAAAATGACAAAATAGAAAGCCCGATAAAAACGACCAAAAAAAACGTTTAAAAAACAGCCGGAGCCTAACCTTTACTTGGAGAGTATCTTATACATGTACCCCCATAATGCAGATAAATAGGCAAATATATCAAGGACAGCGCATTCTTTGTTATTAGAAGAAATACCGTTACTAATGATTAGCCTATTCCATTGTAATATTATATCAAAGAATTATGTTAGCCCATATAGTTATGTTGACTAAGATGTTAAGTCTTATTCTATACCTATATTTTGTACTTTGTGTAATAGGTGTTGCCATACATTGTACCGTGTACAATTGTCCTGCAATGAAGTTCTCTCTGAAGTATCTTATAATCTAATCTTATTCAGGAGTCAGGGTAAATCTAGTTGGGGCATGTTAGCTAGACACTGGGTATGCTGTCGTCAAAGTCATGTGGGTCTTTTCTATAACATTTCAGTTTGTTGCAATCAAACTTAACCTGTCATATAAATTCTAATGCCCCCAATGACCTACAATGCTTAAAATCTAAAGCCAAATCCTAGTTTATAGTTGTCAGAACGTTTCACTTATACATCTTATCCAATTTCGTGGAAAACGCAAAGCTATAGTTATGTTATCTTAGCGACAATCACACCAACGACCTCTTAAGTCCATCCTTCTGGCTGAAGGTATATTTTTTTAATTGGTTGATCTTTTTTTCTCCTAACACTGCCGGTGTAAAATAAATACAGTGCTATTTGAACTTTCTACCACTTCTTCCCATCCGATGAAAAACCAAACAACATGGGAATTCGTTGCGCTATCTTGACGAAAATCAAACCAACAACCACTTAAGTTGAGCCTCCTCTGCGAAAGTAAGTAATGGTTATCCTTTTTAATCCAAACACTGCCAGTGTAAATTACACACAGCGCAAACAACACGAGAATTCGTCGTGTTATCTTGGCGACAACCAAACCAACAACCACTTAAATCTAAACTCCTAGACAAAGGTAATTAATGCTTATACTTTCTAATCAAAACACTGCCAGTGCAAATTAAATACAGTGCTGTCACAACGTTCTACCACTTCTTCCTATCCGAAGAAAAAACAAACAACATGAACTATAGTTGCTTTATCTTGACGAAAACCAAGCCCACAACCACTTAAATCTAAACTCCTCTGCAAAGGTAATTAATGATTATACGTTCTAATCCAAACACTGGTCGTGTAAATTATACCGATCTTTAAAGAAACATAATCGCATTGAGTCACGCTCAACTTCACGTTTATAAAACACTGCCATCCATATCCTTGTCACCGTTCTAAGCAGGTTTTCGTCGCGCCATGCTTGAAATAGCGTCGGTATTAAAGGGTTCAACAATGGGCTCGTCACAATCAAAGTGGCGCCGAATAGCCGTGTGGCTGGGCTGGTGGATAGGTGTTGAGAGAAAGCGGGTTTGATTTCTAGGGTTTCTGTAGTCTCCGAGCAGATGTGTCAGCTGGAAGAAAAAAAGAAAGACGAATTTGGCCAAATAAGGACAATTACGTCGCCATGGGATTTCAGTCAGTTTTTTTCCAGTCCGGTCAGTTCACTCATAGGCCAATTAATTCCCACTAGGCTTTTATTCCTACCTTGGCCAAAGTCCGCTATCACTATTCAGCCAGACCGGAGTCTGGTAGAGACTAGCATTTCTGGCTTGGCTTTGAATCCTCGGGAGAACACTCTATACGGACTTACATGCCCCACCAGGTGTAAAAAAATTGGCTTGGCTTCCGTAGGTTAAAGAGGGGGCCCCGGGGGGGGGGGGGGGAGATCGTAAAAGGCGATGGAAGGAGAGGGATGTACTCTGCCTTCAATATTGTATCCTAGAAACAATGGATTACAGCCCACTGTTCCTATGGCCTCAAAAAGGTTACGTGACTATACCTGTACCCTTTACCTTTTGCTAGTCAACTGAACAACTGTGGTTTAAATCAGTATATAGCACAGAACGGTGATAGGTGATCTCGAAGCCGATTTTAGGAGGCAATAATGTTACATTTCTTTCCATTTGACGGTATTAGATAGGTCGTTTGCTAGAGAAAAGGCGACCAGGAAAACTTTACCCACCCCCCTTGGCCCCTTGGCTATGAGACTACCTTTTTACCTGGTGACAATGGTCAGGTGTGTGCGGCAGGTAACGGCGACACACCTGTCTGTAAGAACACAGGAAGCTTTTTGTTCCCTTAACGACACATCGTTATATAATGATGCAGCGATGATATTCCACACAATTGGAATCGTATCAAAGGTAATTTACCACCGCACAACGTGATGGTGAATGTTTGAACTGGAAACTGAGCGCGTGTACACTGTACACTGTACGTCTTGCTTGTAGAATGCAGCTCTGCAAGGTCCAAATCAAGTTACATTTTCGTCAGGGTCACACATAGCCGACCATGGCCTCCCGACCATCTCCAGACCATGTTTTTTGTTTTTGTTTTTGTTTTTTTATGGAACAAACACATAAAGGCAAAAAAAAACAGACGAGTAGCGGCCCACTCAAGTTAAGACAACTTATATCGGTACCGCTATTAAAAGAAAAATAAGAGTAACATGTGATTGACAAGATGCAATAAATCTGTACAACTGGTATACTAAGTATATTGACTGGTGGAAGCGCAAGTCCTGGTACACCCCCCCCCCCCGGTAATTTTGGTAGGACACGGGAAAAACATGGTTAGAAACGGCCAGTTTGCACAATGAAGTTCTGAGTTGAAGACATAATCAAACAGGTTGGGATGCGGTCCTAAACAGGAGACAGAAG
>NW_023365758.1:245607-344351 GCF_000003815.2 Branchiostoma floridae
CTATATTACTACTGTAACGATAACGCAAAAAAAGTATGTAGATTTTCACACTATATCGACCAGTATATTAGTCGACCTATTTACGCGGTGGCCTTCACCATTGACGTGGTTCTATTGTGTTACCTGCAGCAGCATGGGATGACTTGATTATCCTAGGCTTCTTCTAAATCGAAAGTTATTCGCGTGATCTAAAGCCGCATCGGTGTACCGAGATTGCTCGAGGATGTTGGAGACATTGGTATCGCTAGAGATGGTCTGGTGTTTTTAATGAGAAATGTTTTCATATGAAGGGAAAGTTGAGTCCTGAGTTGCATCTATCTCCACCATATAGGACGTGGTCCCCACCCGAGTAAAGGACCTGCTGAGGAAACCGGCCAAAGATCGGACTGAGGAGGAGGCGGACACGGTAAGCAAATACTCGAACATCCCATTAACTTAAATGATGACAGGTTTATTCGTTCAAAACAATAAAATACAAGCTGGGGGAAAGAAAGACCTTGTACAGATACACGACGACACGTTTTGGTCAAGTGAAAACTTTAAGTTTAAAGTATGCAAGCATGGTGATGATAAGATATGGTTTAATTCTTGTATTGTTCCGATTGAAAAACTCACAAGCAGATATATATACTCTGTTAGTATTCTACAAAATACGATATTACCCACTGCCCAAGCCTATTGGGACACCGTATGTCCCGGTCTGAACTGGCGAAAAGTTTGGACATCACAAACTGTTAACATCAAATCAAATAAGCTAAGAGAGTTCAATTTTAAGATACTACATAGAATATTACCATGTAAAGTCTTACTGAATAGATGGAGATTTGTTAATACATCTGGAGAGATTTATAGCCCAGTTTGTGAATTGTGCAACAAAGACGAAGACTACGAACATATGTTCGTTGAATGTGGACGGTTAAGTGGATATTGGGATAAAATAGCTGCATATGCTAACGAGGATAAAATTTCTTTAAAACACTTACTTCTCTCTTCAAACACTTATATTACTTTAGCTAAATACGCAATCTTTCTTTCTTGGACAAAACATTTTTTCAATTTCAATTCAATTCAATTTTTATTAGGAATCAACTGGCAGTAAACAATGCTGGAAACATGTCCACTGAATTGTGCTGATTTTACACAAACATCATTAAAAACAGACTACGTTGACACTTACGGTATTTACATTACGAGCAAACTCTAAGTACAAAACAAGTACTATGTACACATATTGACACCATGAGGTCACGAGAACGTCTCTAACACAGTGCTGATGCGTCCACTAACCATTTGACTCATTGTATAGACGGATAGCTTGATGAAGGAATGAGTTACTGAGTCTTTTTGTACGGGCTGTTGGTATTGTGAGTTCGGACTTATTTCTGAGACTCCGCCCTGTGGCCATAGTCCTTGTTGGTGGGACCAGATCATGTAGAGGGTGGCTTTCCTTAAGCATAGCTTTCAGCAGTTTCACTGCAGCCGCTTCCCGTCTTTCTTTCAGGGTTGGTAAGGCTGGCACAGTGCGTCTACCCCCTAGTGAGATAATCCTGAGCGCCCTCCGCTGTACTCTCTCGATAGCCCTTTCATGTTCCTTGCTACAGCCCACCAGTAAAACATGTGCGTACTCAAGCATAGGTCTGACGAGGGTAATGTACACTTGAATCAGGTCATCGACACTGGTGCCCTGCTTTGTGAGAAGCCGTACGTAGTGCAGTCTCCGTGACGCCTTTGTTACCATGGAGTTCACTTGCTCGTTAAACGTCAGGTGCCTGTCCATGATAAAACCCAGTCCTTTGGCTGACTCGACACAAGGCACTGGTTTCCCCCCGAGACTGAGTGTTGGCGGGACCGGGACTGTTTTGTTGAAACATATCTGTAGCAGCTGGCTCTTACAGCCGTTCAGAGTCATCTTGTTGTCATCTGCCCAATTGTCAAGCTTGGTCGCCTCCTCATCCAGAGTCTTGTCGTTATCGGCCGCGGCCACTAAGAGGGTTCGTGACAAGCCGACATCATCGGCGTAGCCCACATTCAGTGTAGTGCTGTACACAGTTGACCTGGAGCTCATGAAGAGTAAGAACAAGTATGGAGAGAGAACCCCTCCCTGGGGAACTCCAGATGTTAGAGTGCGCCAGTCACTCATCTTGCCACCTGTCATGACTCGTTGTTGTCTGTGCTCAAGGTAGTTATGTATCCAGGACACCATATGTGGGCTTATTTGTAGGTTGGTAACACACTTGAGCAGTAGGGCATGGTCCACACGATCAAAAGCCTTGCTCATATCAGCGAAGAGCGCCCTAATGAGTGTTGGCTTCCTGGAGTCGAGTGCAGACAGCCAGGTTTGCACCATTCGCACCAGCGCTATTGTTGTCGACGACCCTTTCATGTAGGCATACTGGTCTTTTATGACCGCAGTCAGGGAGGGGAGCAGTCTTCTGAGAACACATCTTTCCAGCAGTTTTGCCAGGACGGCTAGAAGTGACACTGGTCGGAAGTCCTCCACCTGAGATGCTCCGGCGGACTTTGGTACCGGTACTACGTTAGCCGACTTCCAGATTGAGGGTACTGTTCCTTCCGCATAAGAAGTGTTGAACAAATGGCTAACGACCGTAGCGAGATCATCAGCACATTCCTTTAGCATCCAGTTCGGAATATTGTCCGGTCCATGTGCTTTCCTTGGATTGATAGCCTTTAGGATAAAACATAAGGATAACCCTGTACTTCTCAAATATGACATTATCATACGTATTTTCCAAACCATGTGCGAACTCTATGATTGATATGTGTATCCAATGTGATTTATGTGGCCATTGTATTTGAACTGAACTATATATGTACCCAGTGTACTTGAACTGAAATAGGTACCCAGTGTAGTTGAACCGAGATACGAGCGCACCCATTGTACTCGAACCGAAATATGAACGTACTTGACCTGAAATATGTATATACCCACTATGCCTAAACCGATATGTATCTATCCATTGAAATATGTATCTATCCATTGATTGAAATATGTACTTGAACTGGGAATAAAGGTCTACGGAAAAAAATAATAATAAAATACAAGCTTCTGATGGCAGCCCAAGGGCTGAATTGGTCGGCTTGTTAACAGTTACAAATGACTTAAAAACTGTTCAAACCAGATACATATGTACATATATAATCTCATAATTACGTAGAAACAAATAGTTTAGACGATGTCATCATTGAGTAATGAGACCATATAGTATATTGGGCTTTTCCTTAAACGAGAGGTGTTGGCCCTGGGAATCTGAAGTTTGTTGCCTGACCGTGTATTCCTACCAGAAATCTCCTTACGACAGGGAGGGAACCAGTCCCTGTAGGTCGTAGATCTATACAGTGAACGAGCATACGAACTACATAGGTCGTGACGTCTCTGAGACAGTGATGTGAGGGAGAGTTACTGAACGTCATGTGTATAGATCATGTTTAAATCATGTAAACTGTACCTCTCATGGTAATATATGTTTCCCCTCATGACCTCTATGAAAAGCGGCCTGTGGGCCGATTTTAGCTTTCACGAATGAACAAAATTTTCAAACAAAGGAACTTAATAATGTTTTAGTAATATGTTTGAACCTTATGTTTTAGTAAGTGTGGCATTGAGGGTACCCTCCTTCCTTCCAGATCGTCCGCACGATGCAAAAGATGCCCGACTTCGCGCTCTTCCCGTTCGAGATCCAGAAACAGCTGTGCCAGGTGGCCTGGTACGACAGGTGGGGGAGATTTGATGTCAGTTTATTTAGCCCTGAGTACATATCCCTTCGGTCTAAGTCGGTTCTCAAGGGTTCAAGGTTTGGAGGATGTCAAGAGGTCTACCGTTACTCATTTGTTTTTCAAATCATAACGTGCACGTGATCTCAAAAGGTTGACAATATCTGGAAATGTTGCTGGTAACTTTCTATTGTGCTTTGAAAAGCCGTTTTGTCTGTCTGCTTATAGTAATAAGTACCTTATACCTTACAAGTTCATCTGTGTTGGTAGAAATCACTAAATACCTAAATTCCAACACAAAAATTTAACTTTTCCACTGTCCAGCTAGCGTCAGTCTCTGTGACAGCTCCATTTTGCTTCAGAGTCATTTGATGATGTTTGTGACTGTTGACACATCTGCTTGTTTGTAAACTAATGCTGCTCTACGTCCTCTCGTCCCCAGTTTCGGGACCGGCCGTGTGATAATCCGGGAGGGTCACGCGGCGGACGGCTTCTACTTCGTCTTGTCAGGACGACGTAAGTAATGTACTCTCCCAACAGAAAAAGAAAGATATAAAGAACTTTATTGCGCAACAATTGTAACAGTTACAATGTATGGCAATGTGAACAACTATATACTAATACAAATAACTAACAACTAATGTAATATAATATAACAGTATAAACAATCTAGTGAGTATCATAAAGCATTATCTCGTTTTTGCAATGAGTTGTAAATAAATTGGCCAACGTAGGCAGATATATGAACAGGACATGATAATATCAAATGGAATACCTCTGACCTAGCAGTACAATTTCGGACTTACATACAATATTTTGAAATAACTTTTGACGGTCTTCTTCATAAGTCGGACAATCCATTACAAAATGAAATTCATTTTCTATGTCATTATGGCATGTGGGACATAGTCTCTCATTGGCTGGTATGTTGTAGTGTCGGCCCTTTTCAATTTGTAAGGTGTGTGCACTAATCCTTAGTCTCGTTAGGTCATTTCTAAACAGAGGTTAAGTTCCGGCTGTTAATGGAGAAGTACGCCTTATGTACGCTCTAAAACTATACAACACTTGGAGATCGGAAACCAACGGTAATGGTTATAAAAACAAACATAGGACCGCATGAAACCCGTCAGCTTTAGGTCTTATAACGTCCAGGGAGTCATGCGATAAAGATAAACTATATTTGTTATCAGCTATATATAAGTTTGCCTTGAATTTTGGTGACGCCTTACGGATGGAGCCTTTGTGTTCTTAGTTTTTTAAACAAATGTTACTTGATTTTCTTATCAGTTGTGGAGAGCTACGCTGCAGAGGACGAAGCCAACACGGTTCTCCGGCACGGTATGAAGTTTGGGGTAAGAAAATAAGATTCGTGCGAAAACGTTGTTCAATTGTTAGGGAAATAACATTTATGGTAGGATAACTGATTTTATTTATTTTATTTATTGATCTTTAGGGTAGTCCCTTCAGTTAACGTAGTAACTGATTTCCAAGGGAGCCCTATATACATGTTCGCACATGTTCGCACAACGTCGGGTTATACCGCCCCTTACGGGGTGACACACCCCTCCGCCTGAATGATGTAGATCACCATGTGGCTGATACGAGACAGAGGTCGCCAGGCCTCCATCCGGGTGATTTGAAGTGAAACACCAACTTCCGACAGAAGGATTTGCACCAACGCACACCGCACCATCGCACGTGTGGGGGTTCTTTAACGTGCATGGGGTATGGCTCTCCCCATACACGGGATTTAACGTCCTATCCGAGGGACGACTCATTTTTCACTTGAGTAAAGTGAGGAAAGTCGTGTAAAGTGCCTTTCCCAAGGGCACAAGACCGGCAACACGGCAGGCGGATTCGAACCGGCGACCTCTCGGTCACGGGCCGAATACACTACCACTGTGCTACGCGGCCCCACAGATTCAAGTGCAATATTGATATTGAATGTGTATCTATATTCGGCATGGTCCATTCTTACGTACATGAAAATGGATCAAAGCGTGACGCGTTTTTTAGATTATGCTCCAGTGTCTCACGCGGGTACAATAGCCTATATCTGCATCCTGGGAAGGAGAGCTGTTGCCGTAGTAACCGTTGGTTATTTATTACCCTAGGAACGAGAGCTGCTGACGAGAACCAAACGAAAGTCTACGGTACTGACCCAGGAGAGAACGGAGCTGTTCTGTGTGCACGTGCAGGTTAGCATAGTGACGTCACAACTCTGGCACTGTACACATAGGATAACGATAGAAATACTTTATTTAGTGATATAGAAGGGAGATTCCATCGCTATAGACATATTCGTAGCACCGACAAATACATATCCCATATGCGTTTTTACAATCAGACTGTTGATAAAGCCATACAGCCCTACATTTTCAGCATAAGCGAGAAGAAGCCGAACTTCTGTGTTAGACTAGATCTGTGATACTTTTATATACATGTTTTGTATTTGTTGTGACCTGTACTTAACTCGGTTGTGCAAAGATGTACAAAGATGTACAATAAAGATCTTCAAGTATTCATTCAATATCTATGACTGCCTGGACGACAAAAATGCGCCATACATAATTGCACTCTCTCCAACCCATCATATACCTCACGCGTCGACTAAAATGTAGTTTTTGAACTTTATATAAGGACATGTGGTTTTATTCATTTCCGTTGCAGGATTACGTTAGAATATTCAACCTACAAGAAGACATGGAGACAGCCAACTTGGATATTTGCAGGTAGGTGTGCAGATAACTACAGTTATAGATTGCCAGTCTCAAAGATTTGAGGGGAGGGGGTGGGGGGCACTGAGTTGTGGGTTAACGCCACACGTATCATTATATATACTTGATACGCATAATCATAATCAACTTCTAAACTTCTATATCTGCAAGGATTACAACACACTATTCTACGGTAGACCGATCCTGTCGAACGCCATATCGAACAAAAAGAACCCCCTATTCTATTTCGAACACCTCCGTCAAGAACTACCCCATTGGACAGAAATGGCTATTTTTGACGGAGTTGTTGGAAATAGAACAATGATCGAACAGGGGGCGGGGTTAGGGGATCGGTCCATTCCTTTGACAGTTGAAAGCGTAGATGGGGACTATTAGCAATATTCTTCATTCATCGATTGGCTCAGGGTGAAACAATGAGAGTATCCAAAAATGCAATAGGAAGCCGTTTCAAAGACTGCTATTAAGGCTAGGTTCTTTTAAGCATACGTGAAATGGAAGTTGTAATATTGTAAGCATCATATTTCTCAGATATGAAAAATATGCATTATCCATTGAGTTTGGGCCAGTTGATGACCTTTTGTAAATTCAAATGAGTTATCCAAGACGAACTTTGCCGCAAACATTTTCACATCCCTACAGGCATCTTTCAGTCTTCAAACTCTGGCCGATCGAAAAGTTAGAGGAACATCCGGACGCCTGGACGATGCAGAACTATCAGTAAGTAGAGGAATCATTTATCGCCACTGTACAACATGTAACCGGTGCAATGGCGAGTAGGTCGTGAGTTCGATTCTTCGTGAGCACTCAGCATTCGGGAAAGGGTATGAAAGTTGAACACACGCCAATACCAGCGGAATAGCCCCCTGCTGTAGTGATCGCACAAAGTTGTGTGGCCCAGGGCTACTGAAACCTAGATGGGTGCCTCCCTAGGTGGGGGAAGAAACTTTAACCAAATCAGATTCCATCTGTATAAAACTAATATAACTACAGCATTGACAAACGTGTACCGTTACTTTATATAAAGCGTTAATTTTTTAACAATAAATGGTTAAATGTTGCTCTTTTGTTCCAGACCGGGGTTCGTCATCGTGCCCGACAGTAAAAGGTGTGACTGGATCTACGTCGTCAAGACGGTATGTGACACTGTCCCGTTGTTTGGTGTCTTAAGTTTTTTCGTCCATCTACCGGTCTACCGGTACCTGTCATCAAATATCCATTAACCGACCCCCCTCCCTGACCCTGAGTCTAAGAGAGGGAGAACAGGGACAAGAAAAAGACAGGGGGAAAGAGAGAAAGGAGAAGGGATATAGACATACAGACAGACAAAGGGAGAGAGAGACAGGGAATGGGAATGTGACATGATTTTTTCACTTAGGCAATAAACCAAACTTCCCCTCTCCAGGGCTAGTGTAAGGTGCTGAAGATAAGGACGGACACAAGTACAGAGCGAAGTAGAGAGAAGAGAGATGACAACACGAGTGAAACATTTTTTTTTACTAAGACAATAAACAAAACTCCCCACCTCCCCTCCCCAGGGCCAGTGTAAGGTGCTGAAGAGAATGACGCCTAACGAAGGTTGGACGGTGGACCAGCGGCAGGAAAACAGACTTCTGTACAGCCGGGAGATGAGCCGGGCGCACCAGGAGAGGAAAGAACTCATCACGGCACAGGGGGACCGGGAGAAAGGTTTGTTTATTTGCTTGTTTGTTTGTTTGTTTGTTTGTTTGTTTACTTGAGACCAGCGGCAGGAGAACAGACTTCTGTACAGCCGGGAAATGAGCCGGGCGCACCAGGAGAGGAAGGAACTTATCACGGCACAGGGGAACCTGGAGAAAGGTTTGTTTGTTTGTTTGTTTACTTGTGTGTGTGTGTGTGTGTGTGTGTGTGTGAGAGAGAGAGTCTCTGTGTGTGTGTGTCTGTGCGAGCACAAATGTGTGTGAATGTATGTGTGTGCGTTCGAGTGTATTTATCTGTGTGCGTGTGCGTGCGTGCGTGTGCGTACGTGTGTGCATGGTTTGAGCATTTCGGCAACGCAGTTTACTTGCTAAACCAGATTGCACCTATGACCAAGGGGGTGAAGTCTGCCATCTCTGCTAGCCTTGTTTGTTTCCGTACTTCATTAACCCCGGGCTTCTTCACAGATAACCGCGCGTTGATCAGCGTGCTATGGCGGAACGTGAGAAAATCGAGAACTCCGATCTCAGGGATCCAGTCGTCACGCCTGGACAACAGACACGACAACAAGGAAAAGGTACCTCTCTTTACATCAATGCGCGTTGAACAATGGCTCAAAACTGAATGCTGTGACCATCATACAATACAAATGGATACAAGACCATCTAAAAGAAACGTCTTTTTCTAATCCATTAAGGATATGGAGTGTGCTCAAGCCGAAAGTGAGGGCTGGACTATTGTGTAGCTCAAGTGAAAGCCAGAAGACGTACAATACCTTATGCCAAAAAGCAGCTACTCGAGTAGTTGGATATGATTTTGGAAAAATGGATGGACGACCGTTTCCAAAATAATATCCAGTTGAGTAACTGCTTTTTGGTATATCTTATTACCTGGATGTCTAACCTACATCGACGTACAATACCTTAGTTTCAAAATTGAAAAACAATGTCCCATGAACTGCCTGCCACTACCAAAAAGACATGTATTACAACCGAAATCACCATTCTCTCATCATGAGAAGAAAACAACAGAGGTTGACTATAACGAAATTTTTTTTTCCAGGGCCCGACTCGAATGCAACTCGGGTCGCGGATTTTCGACCCGGACCCTTCCAAACCGGTCTTCGTGGTGCTGGACGTGCTAGGACCAGGGCAGTGCTTCGTACGTACTCTACTCTGTTGTGCTACACTTACTTATCTCAATTCGCTTGCAATCCAATCATCCCTCGTAGCACACTGTGATCTTTTGTTACAGTAGGGGCATCTTCCATGGGTAGTTTTAAGGACCACTTGAAGATGTGCAAAATCTAGGTATGACGGGGCGTTCAGTGTAATATAACTAGCTGCTGCCGCACTGTGTGCCTGCAAAGCAGGTGTGTTGCCCTGAAGGGCAGTTATACCGGCTAGCTATATAAATTTAGATGCAGATACCACTTGTAAACGAGTCCAAGGAAGTATGCTACAGAATGCAAATACGTTAAGACTCTGTCGTGTATTCAAGCTGTGGCCAATTCAGGATTACATTAATGTTTATCAAACATTGTTACTGTTTTGTTCTGATATTCCAGGGTTTTAGATCCGTTCTGGCCTCGTCGGAAAGGGGCCCAAGCGTGAGTTTGGTAAGTTTATCATTTCATCGTCCTTAAAGACACTATTTATAATGGCTGCTGTATTCATATACTTAGGGACAGTGCATTTCTTTGGCGATGTAGCCTCTTCTGTCACAACAAACCAAAAATGTGGCTCAGATAAGTTGCGGGTTTGGACGTGAAATGCACTACCTACGACCAGCTGGACTTCCCATATCGTGCACCAATGATGTTGTGTTATTTCCAGGTCAGTAACTCCGCTGAAGTGATCCAGATTAAGAAGAAGTTCTTCCTGAAGCACGCCGACGAAACTGTCTTAAGTCACATCAAGATGAAGGTAAGACTCCATCACCACCATCTTCATACAGTTTGAAGCCTACTTCAAATTTGATCGATCGAATCATCGATTATTTGTTTTTTTTTGTTCACTGATTGGTCAATAATTGATTAGTTGGTCGATTGACCGGTTGATAGACTCTATTTATTTTATTTTTATCATCTTATCATTTATTCATGTCTTGTCTTCAGACACTTTAAATGGTCAGCTTTCATCACAAGGAAAGCTAACTTAAAGTTTGATTGATTGATTTATTTATTTATTTATTAGTTGATTGATTGATTGATTGATTTATTAATTGATCTGTATATCTATTGATTGATTATCTTCAGCCTCATCAAATGAATGTGAGCTTCCAATGTCTTAAATTTTATTGGTTGATTAATTGATTGATTGATTGATTGATTAAATGAATAATTGATTGGTTGCTTGATTGATTGATTGATTTACCGATTGATCGATTGATTGGTTGATTGGTCGATCGATCTATCTATCGATTGATTGATTGATTGATTGATTGATTGATTGATTCCAGTACACACCATGGCCGTCCCAGGAGGACGTCCTCGCGAGTCTGTGGAAGGAGCACCAATGGGAGGACTTCAAGCGGGACGCACTATACCGCGCGGTCAGCAGCGTCACCTCGCGACAGGCCGTGCAAATGCAGAGACCCAAAACTACAAAAACGAATTGATGGAAATATTGTTTAATGGAGCAACAGAGTTTCTTATTGCCCAAGTTTTATGGATCGGTTGGCACGAGGAAAAGGAGGTTTGTCCTGAGTCTGGACAAGTGTTCATAACTGTGACAATCGACCTCTGGAACAGTTGTTGTTGCTGGCACATGCTGCTTAGTACTTCGCTGCTACCCCTTTCTGTTTTTTTTTTACAGAATTGGCATTTCAGTTGCTGTCAAGATCTGGTAGAAAATACTTATACAAGGTGATATACACCTGAGCCATTTGTTTTTTCTTGAAATGAATTGTATCTGGGGCTGGGCCCTTAAAAATTGAAAGTTGTTCCGTCGATGAAAGTGTAGAAATATGGTGCCAGGAAAAGGCTGCTACAAGAAGAATCATGACAATCTATCAATGTAGTTACTAATGCTAGATATCATAATAAAACATTAAAATGAGACGTTAAAGTGCTTGGCGTTCATCTTTATCTTCTAGCTGTAGCTCATGGAAAGCTCTTGTGAACAGTCTTACTGCCCCTACGGCCACCTGAGCTCTGGGACTGATGGATGGATGGATGTAGTTCATACATTGACTGCTAGGTGGCGCTAGCGAGCTTTTTATACATGTGCTAGGTTGTAAGTAGTAGGTAGTAGTATCGTAAGTCGCCCAGCTTCTTTAGCCTCTATCAGGCTCCGCATGTGGTTGGAAAACCGTAAAGATTAGAAAAATAGACATATAACACACCAGAGGAGTTGACCAATCTCTTTTAGGCCACCTTCTACTGTTTTTCTGCGAAATGTGGAGCCTGGTAGAGGCTACACCTTCCCCTTCTTTAATAACCCTTAGAGCCATTGATACATACACTTCCAAACTATGTACAAGTCGCTCTTGACCACACCTATCCATGCACAGAGCAACAAACTTTGGGAAATAAGAAGGAAACCCAAGCGCCGACAACTCCCCAAGACCCCGCACTCAGCCTAAACGCCTCTGGGTGTGAGTATCTAATTACAACTCCAGATATGAGTACGGGTAATTAAAGAGGCACGGTTCTCTTATCTATGCGTGCTGCTACCGTTTGTTGCGCCCGATGAGTATAATTACAGCACTAGTGATGGCACATAATGTCGGAACTGTGACATACCGATGTAATACATAATTTCCAATGGGATGTTGAGTGTTCAAGAGCGACCAAAATGTCATCGGTAGTTTCTACATACTAGACACCACAGGTCGCTTGAAAATAGTAGGAATTTGCAAATATAGACAGATAACTAGTGCCAGAGGAGTTAGTTGGCCTGGGAGAATACTGTGTTCCCCGGCCAGATAACTCATTCGGCAAACTGCCTGTCTATTTGGCCCACTTCTGCTATTTTCTACTCTTTTTTGCGCCCGATGAGTCTAATTACAGCACTGGTAATGGTACATAATGTCGGATCTGCAACATACCGTTGTAATACATCATTTCCCATGAGATTTTTTAAATGTTCAAGAGCTACCTAGATGTCATCAGTAGTCTCCACTAGACACCACATGTCACTTGAAAATAGTAGGAATTGGCAATATAGACAGATAGCATACCAGAAGAATTAGTTGGACCGGGAGAACAGTTTCAAACCTCAAACTGTACTACTCAGCCAACTATTAAACACCTCTGGAAGTTACCTGTCTATTTAGTCAATTTCTGCTACTTTCTAAGTGAATTTCATTGATACGCCAAATAGCAAAATTCTCAAGCAACTGGGTATGATTTGGGATCATTTTGTTAACGTTCAGACGTTTCCGGTAGCACCCGCTACTTTTCGTCAGTTGACCGTTTCCAAAATCATACCCGGTTGCTTGAGTAACTGCTATTTGGCGAGTATAAGGGAGTGTATTTCATAGATTTTGTGTCTTACGCATTCTACTTAAGCACCATTCCAGTTATATAGTCACACAATTTTGGTCGTCTCCATCCGTTGTAATGACGCATAAAATGACGGGCCGGTGACATACCTATATAAGTGGCTAGCTGAGAGGCAGACTAGCAATTATCTCCGTTTTATCCAAACACAAAAGTTTCCATCGTGGGAAAATGGTCCGGTCGGTTGGATCATCGACATCGTGTCTCATAAACTGATCCTCAGAATTTTAAGACTCTTTTCTGAGATGTTTAGAGCACTGGACTTAAGTCTATAATTGGTGTTCTTGTTTAGTACCTGGCGCAGACTGGCTCCTGGCACGATGTGCAACCGATAACTCAGGTGGTCAACGAACTCGGATGACCCCACAACAGATGCTGGGTACCAGTGTTCACCAGGGCTTAAAAACTTTAAGGTTAAGTTTTAAAAAAATGATAAACCCCGGGTACCAGTTCTGGACTTCTCGCTTATATTCTCCTTCAAAAATTTTATTATAAACCATCTTAAAACTATTTCAAGGGGGTGCGCACTGATAAATTAGGAATCTTTTATCAGTATAATCAACTGCTTACCTTATAATGTATAGCTAACGTGGCTAGTACAAGCACTAGCTTGTTGCCTGCCCCCTCCCTCCCCCTCTCCGGGGTGTCAGTCCACCCGCTGTGCCCATCTCTCACGTCACAGGCTCACCTGGGACATCAAAGCGCGCCGCCCCGCTCAGCGCACACCTGAGACGCCCAGGTGTAACCTGATCTGACAGGGGCAGGCCGGGAAATCACGGGATAGCCTCGGTTTAATGTAGCGGAAAAATGGGCTGA
This sequence comes from Branchiostoma floridae, assembly GCF_000003815.2. Classification (NCBI taxonomy): domain Eukaryota; kingdom Metazoa; phylum Chordata; class Leptocardii; order Amphioxiformes; family Branchiostomatidae; genus Branchiostoma; species Branchiostoma floridae. The sequence goes on from NW_023365758.1 coordinate 259,072, forward strand.
TATTTGCATTACATGTCAACAATAACATTTTTTCTGTATGTACATTACGTTATTACATGTATATTCAAACAACAAAGAGGTTAGGGATTAAAAGATTAACTAAGCTTAAGTAAGATTATGTTTCTTTGTTGAAAAGATGTTGACCACATGACCTCCACCTGCCTTGTTTGACCAGGGAGGTCTTTTGAAGCTACTCGGTTTGACACATTGGTGTCATATTACAAAAAGCTGAGATTAGACATTGTAGTGTTATGAAGTGGAACTGGGAAGTGGAAAAGATCGAGTAGTTGGATATGATTTGGGAAAAGGTCAGACATTTCAGTGAAACTGACGGAAGGTAGTGGATGCCACCTGAAATGTCTGCCATTTCCAAAATCATATCCAGTGGCTTGTGTATGTACTATTTGGCTCATTTCATTTTACCTGGATGTCTGGCCTTCATTGAAGTGGGGAAAATATTCTACTATTTTCTAACACCGGCCTCTGGGAATATATTATGACACCTCTGTTCTGTTTAACTGTTACCTAAGTTTGTTTAGCAGCTTCTGCTTATGTTTCCTACGTTCAGTTACGTTGTACATGTATTACCCTCTGTTCATTTATACTATTTGTTGATGTGTCTTATAAGCCCAGATTAGATTAACGCACGGCACTTTAATAAATCATCATTCATTCATTTGTATGTAGCTAAGATTCCTCGACTTCTGTATGTTTCATGTTGCAGTTGGCCCTCGGGCAAGAACTTGCAAATAAACTTTCTTTCTCCATTAAACATGGCGTACAAATTACATGGCATTATAAACTGCTGGCATTTACAGACTTTGACACAAGTACTTATTTGCAAGTCATAAGAAGCTCTGGTGGGGGAGCCTCAAGATCATATACAATTCGTAATCACTAACCCCCATGCAGGCCCTCTGTTCCGCCGAAGGGCAGCTACATTAATCGGTGCCCTACCACATGTACAGATGAGGTGACACTCATTACCAGCTAGTCCGTGTGATATTTGGGCAGGTATTGTACCTGGGCGGCCAGGTGTGCGGGTTTACACCTGGGCAGGTACCGAGGTGTGACAGGTGCACGGCAGGGTGCCGTTACACACCGGCCGGGAGAGGTCAGGGGTCACGCGGCGAGCCTTTGATGTCGGTCGGTTCGGTGTAGCACATACAAGTACATAAATAATGGGGGTGGGTACACATTTATGTGTTGTTTACGAGGATTCCACTCACTTGATTCAACAGGAAAATGAGGTAACATTTCAAAATCTGATGAGTTTACAACGTGCTCTTAGAATAGATATAAAAACAGTTATTCATATAACCTCCTTATATTACAGACCTACGGTGTATAGTGAATTTTATCACGAACTATATATACTGTTACTTATAGAAGACTCATAGAAACGTAGAAATGTCTACGTTTTACTATCAACTATATATATGCGTGTAATAGATCTGACAGAAACGCCCTAAGTTGTGTAAAGGCTCCTTAATCTTACAATCAGACCATTCACTGTTGCACTGCTCGTGTTTTGCGACCGTGTTGCTTTTTAAGAGTAACGATTCCGGTTCAATGCGCATTGTGTAAATACATATATAACGTTACTCGTATACACATGCTTTCTTTTCTGTACGTGTGACACAAGTGTGGATTTATACTAGAATACGGAAGGGACTTCAATTCGCGTCGTGTTTTGCTTGTTAAGAGCAACAATTCCGGGTCAATGCTCAATGCTCAATGTGTACCGTACATGTATATAAATACTCATGTACACATCCGTTCTTTTGTGTACTTGTGACACCATTGCAAATTTATACTAGAATACAGAAGGGACTTTAATTCAAACCAACCATGGATGAATATGCATGGGACCATTCTACTATTGGTAGGAAATAAATCTGTCTTAGTAGCAGTTATAAATCTAACGTTAGTGCAGGAATAAACACAACTATCTGTTTGCTAAACATCGTAGATCAACTTCAAGCCTGTTTTTATTTCATTAACCTCTTTATACTTCCTCAGCGATTTGGGCTCTTGGAAAATTGATTTTTCTGCTCAACATATAAAACATTTAGTGGGCTGTTGCGTAGAGAAAATCGTTGGAAAGAATTAAGGAAAATTGGAAGTGTACTAATTACTTTGTTACCATGCAACAAATACAACATTGAAGATTTATATTGCAGACTTGACTTTGGCCTACAGCCACCACAAATGCATACACATGACATTGAGCTATCGTAACCCTACCTATAGATAGGAAATGACGATAGTTTTGAATAGACAGCAGTTACAAATCGTATGTTAATGCAGGAACAGCCACAACTATATGTTTGCTAAATAGTCTCTACTGATGTTCTTTCATCAGTTATTCTATTTCTTAGCCCTTGGAACATTTTGAAAACGTTTTCGCCGTTTGATATACTAAGTATTGCAAAGATCTGGTAGAGTTGATGCGATTTGTTTGAACCTTTATTTATTCATGAGAAGCTCAAATCGACCTGCAGGCCGCTTTTCATTGAGGTCATGAGGGTCAGATAACATACAACAGAGATACAGGTAGCAGGAACGAAGGAAGGAAAGTTGGAAGTGTTTGAGTTGAATACTTTGATACCTTTTACCATGCTACAAGAACAACGCTGTATGTTTATAATGCAGTCTTGACTTTGGTCCAAAGCCACCACAAATGAATACATATGACACAGAGTTGTTGTAACCCTACCTATAGATATCAAATGGAGATAGTCTTAAATAGACAGCAGTTATAAATCGTATGTTAATACAGGAACAACCGCAACTATATGTTTGCTAAATAGTCTCAACTGTTATCCTGGGTTTCTTTCATTAGTTATTCTGCTCCTTAACCCTCGGAACTTCGGAAAAGTTGATAACTTTTTGCCGATTGATATACTAAGTATTGGAAGGTCTAGTAGAGTTGATATGATTTGTTTGAACTTTGTTTATTCATGAGAAGCTCATATCGACCTACAGGCTGTTTTTCATTGAGGTCATGAGGGAGGTAAGGGGCAGATAAAATAAAACAGAGATATAGATAGCAGGAACGAAGGAAGGAAAGTTGGAAGTATTTGAGTTACTTACTTCCTACCATGCTACAAGAACAACACTGTATGTTTATATTGCAGACTTGACTTTGGTCCAAACCACCACAAATGATCAAACACGACACAGAGTTTTTCTAAAGTACCTTTCCTTTATTCTTAAACAAAATAGTACATTAGTAGTACATGTACAACGACTATTACTTCTACAATCTACAACTATTGCAGGTGGAGTGATATAATGTACAGGCGTCTCCTATCACATGGGTAAGAGTACAAGCACAAGGAAGTTGAGATTGAATTTCTACAATCACAACTATTGCACAAGCAGCATTTCTTCGTCCATACACATCTTTCTCAGACACAGAGCTACTTTGAGGCAGCGGTCAGTGTCTCTGTTATTCCTCTGGGTTCTGGGCACCTTTTCCTTCTCACAATGTCAATGTTAAGCGTTATCAAGTCTCCCGAATTCACCGTTAAGCGTTACCAAGACCACCCCATGCAGACCCTCCTGTAACACTCCACCTCTAGATGAACTACTAAGATATTCTGATTAGCATTTGGGTGAAAGTTCAGCACTGGAACAATGTCGGGCTTTTAATTCATCACAATGTAAATTCAAATTTACTTCTATTTTAGTTCAGGAAGAGCTGGAATTAGAAACAGAAATCCTTCCATGTCAATCCTCAAGAGTTTTAACGAGTTTGTCCAATGCAAGGGCATGGCCATTTTCTAAGCACTGTAATACTTACCACTGTAATACTTACTCAGCACATGCCAAGACCTGAAGGAATTTCATTGTGATAGGATTTTGGCTCTTGATATGTTATCGTGCCATATCACCACCATTGCTAAGTTTATTTGTTCCTTTTCTGTGTTGAAATGAGGTACTTACTTCAGGAGTTCAGGACAGTGCCACGTTATCATTGTCTTTGTTTTAGTCCGTCCTGGTGAAAATAAATGAATAAATGAAGGTATTTCTATACCCAATGTGTTATCGGTACTGTCACAACAAACAAATAGCTTATATATATATATATTATATATAAAATATAAGAAGAAAGAGTTTTAGGGCACTTGTATCCATTCAACGTCCTATACGAGGGACGCTAGGGACTCATTTCCACCAGAGTGAAGCGAGAAAACTCACGTTAAGTGCCTTTCCCAAGGGTAAAAGATCGGTGACATGACAGGATTCGAACCATGGACCTCTTGGGCCTTGGGCCAAACACGTTGCCGTTCACCCCAGGCGACCTCACCTGAGGATGTGCGCGTGCAGTCTGCAACGTATCACCTGGATTTCCACACTACAACTTTGTGATCTTCTAAGTCATTTAAGCCACAGGCACAAAGAATAAGACCGAATCGTCACGTAGTCACCTGTGTAGTTTAAGACCGACTGTCGTAGCGTGACGTCGGGAGGCGCCAACAGTGTCACGGCAGGTCCCCTGTCATACCTGGGGACACATACCTGGTCATACCTGGCGTTCAACGTGCCGTGAACGGAGCTGTGACAAAAGCCAGGTACAGTCGTAGGTGTGAAAAGGTGAAACTAGACCGTCTCCTGCTGTTCCAGCCGCTAGGGGGCCAAACCTACATCACTTACGCTTTGCCTACAAGAGATGTCTACCACTCAGGAATCACGACCATAGCATGTCCAGAGCCATACATCAAATATCAGATATCAAATGCCATGTACGGTCGTAGGTGTGACACTTAGTGGAAAATCGCTGAATGAAGAAACCCTGCATTTCACATACCGTTATGCATTGTCAATCATCGTCAGATTTTGTTCAAGCAGAATTTTGCTATCCTGTGACCAAGGAGGTTGAAAAGGGGCTGTGACGGAACTTGCCGTTACGATACGCCCTTTTCAATGATCGACTATTCTATTAACGTTACACTCTCGTTGAATAACTTGAGACAAAAATATAAAGGCCTCATAATTTGATAAAATTCGCTGACAAATGAGTTATACTACTGTACCCTCGGCATATGCCAAGGCTAGGAATGTTACTAGGCTGGGCTATGGAGGTTACCAACATTTCGTTTCAGTCATAACCTTCGGAACGCCTTACAAGTTTACATCGTTTTACTGACTGTGTGCTGTAAACTCGATGCATTATCATGAAGACATTGTCAAGATTTAACGCTATTTACTTGTGTAAAAGAGATCTAGACAGAAGAATCTGTCCCATCTTCAGAGTTCAGTGATCACAGACGCCCTGTACTTGAACTTCCTACGAATGTTATTTGACAACACCAAATGACGGCGCTGTACTTATTTACATCGCCGGGTCGCACTGTAAATAGCGAGGAACTGTCGCTTAGGATTCACCGGCACACACTTCAACACAAGATGCGTAGACAGGACACTAAAAACACGCGTCACTGCTTGATGCGGTCAGTGCACACAGATGCCCTGTGGATGACCTCTTCTTTACAAGTGAACATAGGGCATCATTCGACACCACAAACATTACGACGTTATGGCGTTACAAAAATTACGACGCTTCACTAAACAGATTAAAGTATACATCAATTATTCTTAACTATGTGAACTGAAGATACGCCCGTGTAATTACATATATCTGCATATCGTCCACACATACACAACGTTAACACTCTTGACAGCCTATAATCAAGAAGCGCCCCTCACCCCCCTCCCCATCGAACTCGACAAGGTCATATCACAGACCTCAAGGACGACACAACGTTGACTACACAACACATTTACCCATGTGAACTAAAGGCACGCCTAAGTAATTTCATATATCTGCATATCATCGATATACACTCTAACGTTATTACTCTTGACAACCCATAATCAACAGGTATCCCTGCCCCCCTCCCCATTTGGAACATCTAAAGGTCATCGCAGCCCACAAGGACGAACGAACCGAATGAGAGAACGCATATCTTCTACGTATTCCCCCCAATCGACGAGCCAGACTTCACCTTTTTCTTAGAGGCTGTATACAGATAACGTTAAAAACTAGCAGACAACTTACATGTTGATCGTCGTAAGAATTTGACGTTTCCAAACTCGCCGTGCTTTTATTTTTGTCTAAAAGACAAATATCGGGAATTTTACTCTGTAGATTATATACTGTGATTTCAGCCTTCAGTTCGTGCAAATGTATTTCATTGATGACTTTTTTTTACAGTGTCGATGCTAGCTGCGTCACAGGACGACTATTGCACTCTTGTAACATTCACAATCTACGTGCTGCTGCACATGTGCAGTACATTTTGTGCATTCTTCATTTTGTTGAAGCGACCGGCGAAGAAGAAAAGTTTCCATGCAACTTTGTTGAGGCGCGTTAATTGGCCGTCGCCGTTGTTTTGTCCCCTTGAGTACATGTTAGTTCAGTACACGCCTTACCTAAAGAGCGGACACGAATACTTTGTTTGATTGTTTGTTTATCTAATTCTTATTTTTCATGTTACAATGCTAACGCCAACGTCACATTCAGGGCCTTTTGTACTATTAGAATCTACGTGCGGAAGTACATGTTAAAAACATCCTTTGCTTTGTCGAAGCAAACGGTCCGATATTTTCTACAGGCCAACCTCCGAGGAACGTTTCTCGGTCGACAACCTTACCTTAGGCCACAGCAAGTAAATTTTATGGATGACATTACAAAAAATAGCGAGATAGGACGACAAAAAACAAGATGGTAAAAAAACAAAATGGCTTGATTTTTTAAATAAACACCATAAACATTGTCACAAGAATTGAAGCGACAGAACATGCTGCCACAGCCAACAAGGCATTCATTCCTGTGTTCGAATTCAATACGTGCACTGGTGTAGTAAAAGTGACAGTGTGTGGTTGATTTGTATCACTTACCAACTGGGCAACTACACTCATGACTTACATATTGGTGCCACCTTTACAACTCTCCAGCTAGTTCCACTTCTACAAAAACAGTCATATTTACGGGAATTTACCTCAGTAGTGTACGTCACACAATCTACAAGTGCAATCATTAGGCTACAACACAATTATGGTAATTTCTCGTCATGTAGACCATCGCGGAAGAAGAAATAAAACTTTTTCTGAAATTTTGCGAAAATTCATAGCAACTCGTTGATGTCATCCATGACATATACATGCTGTTGCCTTACCTTCCATTTGTGTTTTTTCAGCGCACGTCTAACTTGACAAGGGAAGAGTCTGACAATGCGCAATTAGCCTACCGTGGGCCGGAGGCACATACCGGCGGATCAACTTGTCAGGGGGACACAACTCATGAGATCATGACCGTGACACTGCCAAGAACAACAAACAAAAATCCCCAAACATCGCTTCAAAGTCAGCTTAGCTGGGGCATCCCGGTGTCGTCAGTGTTGTAAATTGTGCTCGATGTTTTAATTCCGAGTCTTAACCACAAATAGTCGTAAAAGGTTGGACGGGCAGGTGGCAACTAGTCCCTTTGAACTGGACGTTTAAGTACTTCTGAATTTGTGTGCTCGGTGGCACATAAGATTGGAGACTGAACGGTCGTCAATCTCGCTGTAAATTGTGCTGAATGTTTTGTTCACAGTGAGAAGACGGTGGCTTTGTTTGAAATAAATAGTCGTAAAACGCGCTGACAGAAAGATAAGCCATCTTCTGAAACCATCCTAGAAGCATCCTTTTATCATCCGACGGGATCTTTTGGGCAGCACCACAGGTGAAACCTGAACTGTTGAGTGAAATGTTGAAGAATGCAGAACAAAATGTGACGTCTTTCGACGCCAAGTACAACTGGCGTTGATGGGGTAGTGTTTGGCCCTAACACAGAGGTACTGTGTAAGAAGCTAATCTCCAAGCAGATCCTACAATGGCATAAGATAGTACCAAACTGGCCAAAGACTGTAGTCAGCCAAAAGGTGTCCATTTGCCGGTAGCGAAACACACTCCTAAGCCGGTTTCAGTCCTCTGCCAGCTTTTGATTCTATCTTATGCTACCATATGATCTGCTTGGAGGTTATAGGAAGCGCCTTTTTGAAAATCAGGCAGTTTACACGAATCTCCTCACTTCACCTGGGTCAAAATTAGCACCTAGCTTCAGTAAGGGACGTCAAGCCGTATCTGATCCATTTCTGGGAACTACGTCATTATAGAGAGCCACACCTTGAAACACCTGAAAAGAATGTCGTGACCGGAAAGATGCTAGATGCATTCCCGACCCCTTAACACCTCAACCGATGTTCCAATCTTAAAGCGTCTACTATCAGTTCCGAAGTAACTGCGACAAACGGATTACAATAGAAATGGTCCGCTTGCCTCGTTAATCGTTTAGATGTTGAGACAAGATGTTCATGCTGACTCGTTCACTTTCGCACGTTCATTTTCCCTTTCACTTTTTAACCCACTTTACTAGGCAGAGGCTTATGTGGGCCAACTCGTCAGACATGGTCAGGAATATCTCATCTGGTTCAAGTTCACAGTGCGGCAATCGCTCTCGTGACAGGTGGACTAAAGTATAGAAAAGTTAACCTGGTTAGATGGGATCTTCGCACTGACTAGTTCACTTTGGCACGTATCGTATTCAAACAATCAATGTGTTAGACGTCTTGCAATAAGCGCAGAGCTTACCTGGTCGATTGGCTCGGCGCTCTAGACAAGATCTTGGCGTGCCGTCAAGTTCAGGTCTCTTCCTCATCTTCTTCTTCTCCCCAAAGTTGGCGCAGAGGCGGGCCATCACATTTTTCCACTCTCCTCTGTCTATTGTTTGCTTTTTCGTTCCTTCTCAATGTGCAGCACAACTCTTCCAAGTCCCTCACGACAGTATTTTTTAATAACGGTTTAAATTTGCATTTGGATAGCGGTCCGCGGGTTTTACCTCCTTGTCCCTTTCCATTAGCTTTTATGGAGGTTACGGTAAAGGTAGAGAGACCGCAGCTGGCTCTCTGATTTGATTTTGATTTTATTTATTTTGCACAATCTTTAAAAAAAAAAGTTAACAGAAAACAAATTAAAGAATGAAAGTACATGCAGGGGGGAAGAAAAAAGCCTCGTGGCTTGTACAAAGTCTTCCTCCAAAGTAACAAGATTGAATAGACTCTCTCCTGCTTTTTCGCTCCTTCTCAATGTGTACCTCAACTCTTGCAAGTGCCCCACGACAGTGTTATTTTAACGTTCAAGTTTGCACGTACCAATTGAAGGGTTTTACCTCCTTACCCTTTTCAGTAGCTGGTCACTTTCTCGGGGACAAAAGGTAAAAGGTAAAGAAAAGGGTAAAGAAAAAGGTAAAGGAGGGGACAGCCAATGTGTTAGACGTATTCTTATACGCAATAGCTTACCTGGTCGATTGGTTCGGCACTCCAGGCAAGATCTTGGCGTGATCTTGGCGTGTCTTCACGTTCAAGTTTGCACGTACCAATTAGCGGGTTTTACCTGCTTGTCCCCTGTCTCACCTGGGTACTTCCTGGGGGACTTATGATAAAATCTAGATGCGTCTCAGTTCGCTCACTTTTAAAAGGTAAAGGTAAAAGTAAGGGTAACTGGGGTAAAGGTAGTCCCAAAGCCCTTTTGGGGCCACATGGAACGTGGGCTGTTATCCACTATGTCTAGGGCAAAGTATTGAAGGTGGAGCCCATCCTTCTCCTTTCAGCACCTTTTACCTCCCCAACCGACGTCAGGTAGCCATTTTTACCCCTAGGTGAAGTGAGGAAAGTCTTGTAAAGTGCGTTTTCCAAGGGCACAACATCGGTGGCATGTCAGGGGATTCAAACTCAGGACCTTTGGGTTCTAGGCCAAACACCCTAACTATTACCCACAACACTCCTTATGCTTTTACAATGGAACTTTGAAAGATTCCTGAAAGTGGTGCGAAAAAAGACGCACTTATAAACGAGAATTTATATTTGTCTGATATATGGTTTTAAAACGTTTGAAAACAGTAAAGTGTAAACTTTGAAGTTACTTGTGTGCGTGTGTTTGTGTCTGTCTGTCTGACAATACGATAACCTGAGGAACCTGATAAATTGTACTCATATTTTCACTTGTATGGATACGTCTTAATTACATGTCGAATACTATACATTAAATGATTATATTTCACCACCCAACCAGCGGCTTTCTGTGGTACTGCAGCGGAACTTCTTGGGTTGATATCTTGTGTTCTGAACAACCTATGGTCACGAAGTTTGTTTTACCGTGTATCTTTGGCCATCCCAATATCCTTTCTACATATATTGGAAAGGTGTGCAGCGTCACGTTGCCATGGCGACACCCTTTCTTTGAACTCGCCGCCGGTAGCGTGAGGTGCGGGTTTCTCCCATTGTTTTGGAAACAATGCCCGCCCTTTCTTTGAAGTCTGCGTTCGTTACGTGGTGACCGTGTTTCCGTGTTTGTTGTCCTAAAGCCGGGTTCACGTACATGTATATATATTCAAGTCCGTATGAAGCCCGTATGGAATTCTTAGTCTCTATCAGGCACCGCAGGTCGCTAGAAAAATTATAGAAATTGGAGAATTACAGACACATAACCTGCCAGAGGAGTTAGCTGTCCGAGCAGTATGGTTTGCGACCCAGCTAACCCCTTTGGCATGTTATTTGGCTATTTTTGTCCAATTTCTTTTTTTTTTATACTTAGCGACATGTGGAGCCTGGTAGAGGTTAAGACTTCCATACGGACCTCATACGGACCTGAAGACTTCCATACGGACCTCATACGGACCTGAACACATACGCACTTGTGAACCCACCTTACCGATTGAGGGATGAGCGGGGGTACCCGGGTGAGGCTAAGAAAGATATGATCTCTGTGCATCCTTCCATGGATGAGATCTTATCTACTCTCCAAGCAGAGGTCAGCGGGGGAAGATTGTAATCTTTTCCATTATATGCCCCGCTGGAGGGGCTTCCGAAAGAAAACGGGACTTGAGCTTGAGTCCATCACATCCTATAGATAAATCATATTACATTCTAGGAGGGGAAGCACTTACTGTGTACAAAGATATCTATCTTTATTGCAAACCGAATGCCCGATGGCTTACTGTGTACAAATAGGTGTACATCAAAGAAAGACCTTATAAATTACACCTTGTAAGTTGCTAATTAACTTCTTATTATATTTCAGCCATACATAGTATGGTGAAATATATTGTATTCGTAATGTTTCTTTCTTTCTTTCTTTCTCCTGTCAAATCTTCAAAGTGATTCATCTCCGCCGTTCCTGGACCGAATGACCTGAAATTTGGCACAGGGGTAGAATGGGCCAATACCTTGATGCTGTTTTCTCAGTTTTTTCATATCTGCCTCTAAAATGATTTTATTGAGATTTTTTGGTCAATTTTAGACCAAAACTGTATATTTTGGCCCCTGTACCCTGGTATTACAACCAAATGAGCTGAAATTTGACAGAGATGTGCCTTGATAATGCCCTCATATAAATTCGATAACACTTTTGGTGTACAGTACAACAAAATGCTTATTTTTGCGATTTTTTGACCAATTTTTGACCAAAAAAGGACACTTTTGGCCCCTGTACCCTGGTATTACAACCAAATGAGCTGAAATTTGACAGAGATGTGCCTTGATAATGCCCCCATATAAATTCAATAACACTTTTGGTGTACAGTACAACAAAGTGCTTATTTTTGCGATTTTTTGACCAATTTTTGACCAAAAAAGGACACTTTTGGCTCCTGTACCTTGGTATTGCAACCGAATGAGCTGAAATTTGACACAGATGTGCCTTGATAATCCCTTCATATAAATTCAATAACACTTTTGGTGTACAGTACAACAAAATGCTTATTTTTGCGATTTTTGGCCAATTTTTGACCAAAAAAGGACACTTTTGGCTCCTGTACCCTGGTATTACAATTAAATGACCTGAAATTTGGTATAGATAGGCATTAGATACTTGGTAACAAGATTCAAGTAAAATTTTTGACATAAACAACTTTAAAACGATTAATTTTGGCACTTTTCTGAGGGAAGATTTGTTTTCTTTTGGCCTCCTGACGTGACCTTCCGTGACCCCGCACAGAGCCACACCTGTGCGCGTCAGCCGGAGAGTTAATTGAATAAAGACCTAGCCAATCAGCGAAGAGGAGGCCAAAGGCTAATTAATATTCATAAGCGGGGCCTCATGATCCCGTATATAGCAGTGTTCCCGCCAGGGGGAGCGAAGCCCGCCTAAGGCTCTCGCATTTTAGACTATTCAGAAGGCTTTATATTGTATCAGTTCTTAGGGGCATATCTATGATAATCGCAGCAGTCACTTAACTTCTCTTCAGGAGTTTAGCGTAGCGCTATTTCAGGTCAAACCGTCAAAGGCAACTAAAAACAAACTTTAACGTTACTGAGTTCAACAGTACTTATAACTTGTTATCCGAAGTTGAAACGCTAGCGATGGTATTTTCGCTGCGCTGTTAGCTCCGTGCGACTGTTGTTGACGGTCTTATAACGGTATATTTTGCACCCCTGTACCCTGGTATGAGTAACATTTGGTATAGAGAGGCATAAGATAGTTGGTAAAATGGTTCAAGTAAAATTTTTGGCATAAAGTACTGTAAAAGGCTTAATTACAGCACTTTTTTGAGGGGAAATTGGTTTTCTTTCGTTCTCCATGCCATGACCTTTCGGACGTTCACCCCACAGAGCCGACATCTGCACCTGCGTCTAGCCGGCAGGAAGAGGTAATTCAATTAATGGTTCAGCCAATCAGCGAAGAGGAAAGCGAAGGCTAATTGATATTCATAAGCGGGACCACACAATACGTTAACTTGAAGACTCAGGCCGTACAGACTTCTCGCCAGGATTTTTTCAAAGCGTCGGACAGGGATCCGGGGGCCGCTGAATGTCCCTGGCGGGGTCCAGGGGCAGGGCCACTGTGGGGGGGACCCAAGTGGGCGAAGCCCCCCCGGAAGCTCTTGCATTTTAGACTATTGAGAAGGCTTCTTTTATCATTTTTTTAGGGCCATATCTACGATAATCGTAGCAGTCACTTACTTCTCTTCAGCAGTTTGACTTTAAAATATTTCGGGTCAAAGCTTCAAAGACAACTAAAACCTCATAAACAACAAACTTTACTTAGCTCAACAGTATACAAAAATATTGTACGGGTTGCCATCCTTAGTTGAAGCGCTTATTTATAGCGCTAGTATCTTCGCTGTGCCGTTAGCCGCCGTGCGACCTTTGTTGACGGTCTGATATCCCTACGTTGCCGCCTCGCTGATATTCCCACGGACATGTTTCAAGAAAAATACCCAGCAAAAAACGCTGTTCTGCGTCAAATTCTATTCTATAAAACATGTGGGACTCAGTGTTACAGTCTAAATGTTTTGTAGAAGCACCGCTGTAGGAAAGAAGGTCCAAGCAATGTAAAACATCACGTAGCATGAAGTTCGCTGTCAACTGGCACACAGCACATGAATGTTTGAAACTCTAAGTCTAATCAACAGCCGTGTTTGATTGATAGCCGGCGGTCCTTTGATGAAGTCGGCGAAAGGTGCGTTAGTTAGAAAATCTGCGTTTAGTTTTGATACGTAATTATAAGTTAGACAGTGGCGAGAATGATTATTTTCTCATCAATATTTCTCTTCAGAATTATTTGAACTTAATTGTACATCTAAACAATTGGCTTACCTGTGCAATGTTTATATCATTAATGATCAGTGTACTGAAATCATGTGTAACGTATGGCTCCTAGTCAATAGATCAGCATTTTCTCTATAGTGACCACCTGTCTATAGTGGCCACATTTCCTAGTGCTGTTGTTGTTTGACATAAACTTTGAACATTTAAATTGTAAGTAACTTTAAACTGCCAGAGTTTCAGCCCAATAAAACACTCTCAGCGCCAGGGTATGAACAGACTGACCAGACAGACGAAAATAAATCCTCGAACAAGGTTCAATCGTATCTTCCGGGTCTGGCAGGAAGTTGTTAAACTAAAATAAGAATAGGCTCGATGGCTGATTGCATACAAAGTAAAACAGTTTAACAGTTTTACAGCTTGAAGAAAACAAACGCTCCTACAGTACCTGCACCTGCTTGATAATTATTAAATCGTATGCCCTACTTGAATAAAAAAAGTTCACTGCAATAATAGATGTACCCACATCACAAGGAGCTTATACTTTTTTAAAGTTACACCTAGTTATCGTACTGAAAATTTTTAATGACATTACATGAAGTCATTCAACAATTTTCAGTCATGATGAAAATTTCTGAATGGAAGGTGTGATTATTGTCATTTTCTGAAAAATAGAAGCAAGCTCTGTTTTTACCTGGAATCAATTCACAATACCAGTCCACTTTGGGGGATAATGCACTGTTAAGAGGATGTTCCATTTTTGCGCAGGGGTGATTTGGAACAGTCCAATGTTGCGTGGGAAGGGGTGTGGCTGAAATATGCTGTATTTGCTCTTAAGCAAATGTCGGCCTTTCTAGTATTATATTGGAATCATTAGTGTAAACGATATATTGAGTTCAACATATTTACATATACCTGTTTTTTACTCCGTTTGTATCCACTATTTTGTATGTATATCTATAACTATCTATCATTCAAAAGTCAGTGTACTTTTGTAGTGTCAATTGATATTATCCATGTGTTAATCAAAAGACTGGCCCCTGGAGAGTATTTTAGTGCTCGTAATGTAATGACAATGATGACATGGTGACATCTCCGCGTTTGTGCCTGGATTTACGGGAGGGAGGGGGTGGGGTTAGATATGATGTCAGCTGTTCACCCGTTCCATAACCTTTAATAGACAAGATGTTATCAGTCTACGAACCATATGGCTGAACCGTGTTTAGTTAGACAACACTCACTTCTGTTGGCAAAACTCGTTTTTAAAAAAAGCAACAAACACCAGCAAAACAAGCAATACTCTTACATAACTAAACTCTCATGAAAAGCTAGAATGGACCAGCATATGTATAAATCTTACAATAATTTGTATATGTTGGATTCTTGTCCTTATTTTCACCGTATACGTGTTTTACGTGCAGAAATGTTGGGTACTTAACCTTAGCCAGAGGCAATCTCCGCCCTGACTACTGATAGACAGTCATGGATACGGCACGTGGTCGTGTGCTCTAACCGTAACCCGGAAGACGGCGGTGGTTGTGTTTGTGTTTGTTGCAGACCGTAGAAGCTTCGTAGAAAATTCGTAGCCTGGTATCCAGCCGTAATATAATCTCCCGAGTCTCTTCTCTCCTCTTTGCAATTTGATATTCAAATTCAAACTGATTTCAAATCAATCGGGGCCAGACGTAATTGCAAAGAGGACAGAAGAGACTCGGGAGCTATATTACGGCTGGATACAAGGCTAGAAAATTCGTAGTGAGAATCTCAGAAAAACGATTCGAATAAAACATTTATCCGAATAAAAATTTTTCTATCCGATCCAAAATTGTGTTCACACTGCTCTTCAGCAATCCGATTAGTGCGCCCTCAGTCTTATCTGAATAAAACATTAGTTGCGTTTCAAAGATGTATCGCTACGTCTTGTGATAGTTGGCGGTGAGATTCTTCACTTTTTTATTTCTGCACTGGTCGAGGGATTTCTCAACTCCATGCTCCGCCATTCTTTCGGATATATCTTCATATTACTAGTATTATGTCCCTGTTTTTATGAACCTTCCCGAGCTTTTTCTGTGTCTCCTCCCACCCCCAGATGGAAATGTTAAAGCAGCTTCGTTTGTTACGGTGTCCACTTGGCGAATGATGAAGATTTCCCTTTCTTTCCCCTTATTGTTGTTGGAAGTAAAATACGGTGGAAAATGCTCGCTGAAAAACGAAGCAATCAGTGTGTAGTGTTTCGAAGTATGACCCCAAGTTCCCGGATGAATGACGTTACACCCCAGAATAAGCGGAATCCTATCCACTTGCGCGTTCACACTGCCGAATCGCACGAATCGGGACTCCCCGCGGCGCAGTTTTATCCACTTCCCGGAGTTTTACCCACCTCCCCGAGGTGGATCGCGAGGGATTCGAATCGATGAAATCCAAGTGATTTGGGAGCGTTCATACTGCTAAGTTTTATTCGGATCGGGTAGTTTTATTCGGATAACATGTTTTATTCGAATCGTTTTTCTGAGTGTGAATGGGGTCTAAGTGACGTTCTTCTTGGTCTTGCTGGTCCAATAGTTTAAATATTCTACAAACACAGATTTCCTTTCAGTTTCATTGTATGGTAGTCTGTGTGACACAAACTCTGCTGTCCATGGCTGTAACTGACCCCTCCTCTATATCTAGGAGGCTGGCCGGGTGTTGGGTGGGCTGCTATAAGCGACATTTAATCAGGCTAATTGTTGAGGTGTTCATTTGCGTTTGTCCATAACATCCTTGCTCATTCAAACACGCAAAAGAGAATACACGAATTACTAAAGTAATTGTAAAGTCTAATGGAGATCCCAATAAACAAACAAACTAGAATTATGAAATTTGATATGTCTTGTTAGCTAAATTGACACTTTGCTTGACACAAAACTAGCCCGTCGAACTTTTAATCTTAATTAAAAGCGATAAAGATAATTGTTCTAATTCTAACAGAGTACTGAGCGGCGAGCGACATAATGATTAGTTCCTGCTCATTAAGGCCTTTGATGTCCTTATCAGCCGTGTCATTTTGTGTTCCTTTTTTGTGTTTTTTCGTCCTTGTGACGTCACAAATTACAGGAACCGCCCGAAGCTTCAGACCGATCCAGACCGGGCAGCGTGTACTGTGGTTAGTGATGTCCGCCCAGGTGATTATGTAGCACCTGTATGTGCTTTGTCGGGTACCGACTGCAGGAACAGACACAGGCCACACAAGCTATGGTGCAATTTCTATCAAACCGAGTAGATCATACAATGTATAGCATAAATACAACATGCCCATTAAGATAATACAAACATACAACACTTGCAATCTGCAGACTGGACCGCATCAGACATCTTTGTTTTATTCTATTTAAACATGCAAAAGAAAATTAACAGTGGTGATGTAATCAAGTAATACACACTGCTGCGGTAAGAATAAGTTGTAGAATTTACACATCTGAAACGCTAAGGTTGGCTCCTCTGGCAAATTGTTATTCTCATTTCGGCTAAATTCTAATATTAAGTGAGTTAAAGAAGACAAGCCATGGACCCTTTGCCGCTCATTAGAGCATTTAACAAGAGGCTAAATGTTTAAAATGGGGCGAGGCGCTGATTGTACCACTCTGGCTTTAAAATTAGGACATTTTTCACACTGACGTCCTTGCGTTTGTCAATTAGGAACACAGTAATCGTCTCTCATCCGTACCGGACCCCACACACAGGTGTCGTGAAAAGCATCCGAGCGACGAATGATTACAGGAAACTCTCTCATCTCTCATCCATGTTTGAATGCTAGCAAAAGTTGATTGCAAATTTGCGCCCTTAGTCTAATTACAAGTGGGCAATAATGAACGATGGTGTACAAACATAAAGCGGGTGAGTGCATATGGGACAGACAACGAAGAGTAAACTATGTCGCTAGTCTGTGGAAATGTTCTATATCAATGTTGAACCCTATGGTACTGGTAGCCATTTGAACTCCGCTGGCAAACTGTCCACCCTATAGCCGGCGTAATTAATAGGCTTTTAAACCCTCGCCTGGAGGCCTCGTTGGAGTTTTCAAGGGAAAGAACCTGACGCCCTGTTAATGTTTGTTTGTAAGTGTATAACTATGAGATAATATCTCTTGACCGTTCTGGTGAACTCGTTGGCTATGCCGTAAGATGCAATCTCGGCACATTGGAGCACGCACTATTCAGTGCACTACTCTCCGAGCAGAGGTTAGTCGTCGGCTTGTTCTGGACGTATTTTAGACTCTTTTTTTTTCGTTAACCTGCCGAACGTAGTCCTGTCGCTTGTTCAATGATGATGCAAACGCTTATTGTACGTTTCTGAGCCATTATAGACAAGAACATAAACATGACAGCCGAAGGCGGCGTGGACAACCTTGGCTGTCTGTCTTTTCGAATCAATCAATAAATGAATCTAAATTCTTTTTGACACGACATATTCCATATCTTTGATTCATGCTACAGCAGTTTATAATCTCCTCGTTTTCAAACCTTGAGGCACCCGGTCTTCTATACACACACGTTTCAGGTGTGGGTACCGAAAAATTCAGAAACCCGCAAATTCCAAAGTTGTGTGGCTTCAAATCTATTGCCAGACCTCTTTTCAATAGCATGTGTGTTTTGATGTCCGGTGTGAGTGCTGATAGGGGTACATTTCATCTCGGTTACGTGTCGGTACTCAAACATAACGAACTCTTGCACACAAATTATACCCCCAACACAGCTGATGACAGGGCTTCTCTACAAACTTCCTCTGTAAGCGGAAAATGGTGAGAACAAAACACACCTGCTTAGGATACACCGGAACTACCGACTTTCTGGAGATATTGAGCTTTCAGTTTTCGGGTCTTTCAGGTCTAAATCGGAGGCCTGAATCGGATTCGTCTTGCAGCAAACCAACACGCTTACTCCTTAAAAATAATACTAGCTGATAGCTAGAACATATGATTCCATACTTCAAGCATTTAACTTATACAGATAGATTTATATCCCTTATGAACTTAGACAAAACTTTGATTTTGCTCTTGCGATTTATCCCCTCCTGTTATATGCTTCTCGCAATTCAGTCCCTGGCTACGAAGAGAGAAGTAGTTTGCCCAAACAATATAGGCTAGACATATACAATCATGCTGAAAACATCGAACAACGAATGGTGTTCCTGTTTCGACCGTCAAAATTTAGCACAAGTTTTATAGTGGTACAATAAAAACTTACGTCACACGTCGCTAAACTAAGCAGAAGCCCCTGCCAAACATTCGGGACCTTCCCACGACATTTGGAGTTACCCTGCAAAAAGATAGACAATAGGAACACTTTGATACATGTAATCTGCTACAACTGAGGACTGGCGACAGTTTACAAAACACACCTGTACACCTGAGCTCCCGGAACTACTCACAATGACTCAACATTCTGAACATTGTGCGGCTATGACGTTTACAGGATTCATACCATGTGGTTATCTCCTTTCGTGGGCGGAACTGTGGTGTTTGGCATCATTTTTACACGTCTCTACCGCTGGTTTCCCTGTCGGTAACGTTAACACATGTACAAAGATGAGCGTTTGTACCGAACGTTTGTTCGCTTTGAAAAGTATTCATTCTCGTCGTTGTAATCTTTCATCATCATCCTTTATTGATTTCAACATAGCAGACATAGCAGCAGCCTGAATAACGTTGAAATCTACAACATAAAACCATATATATATACAATACGAAAAGGTATATTAAAAATAGTGAACAACATCTCCGACATCTCCAACATCTCCGTAATAGTCGTTTTCCAACGAACGTTCGTTATTAAAGGCCCCTTTCCACTAGACGGTGACCTCTGGGCGACGGTAGAGCACTATGTTTGTATTTGTGTGACCCTGAATTTCATGATTGGAATATAGGGCATGATGTAGGAGTGTGATTTAAATTACAACAAAACACAAAGAATGTCGACAAATTCGTTCTTTATCTATGAAATTCGTTTAGTCTTTTAAAACTTTAGTCTGCCAGCGTGTGAGTGATGCAATACTACCGAAACTTACAAAGAAAAATCCTGTTTCCAAAAATAACAATCCCCAATCCAAACCCACATACCTTCACGGCAAGACTTGTGTTTACCGAAAACTTTACCTGACAGTGATGGCTGGCCGTAACTTTACACAACGTTCACCCAACGTCAACATTACCGGTGTAGTACTTCATTCTTTTGTTGCCAACTACTCAACTTGAAATCCGAGCCAAAGAAATGGACTCATAGCCTCCATAGCGTGCTCTATGGGTCTCAGAAGTTTTTCGTATTTTTTGTTGGCTCACAATACGCTTTTGCTCGTCATTTCATTTTGTACTCGGTCGTTTGGCCGGCCGGGTAGAATGTACCATCTACTCAACTTGAACATGGCACCACAAATTGACCTACATTTCAATGAACATATAACGTTACGTGTTACATAGGTATTTAGACCTCTGACCTCCTCCACCCTTGAAATCTTGAAAAACGGCTCAGGCCGAATGATGTATCAAGACTAAATAAAGGTTAAAAAAAAATCATATACCTACTCCATGAACTTGGGACAGTACAGTTGTGAACCCCGAGCAGATATTAGACTAACAGTTCACGTGTCTTTGTGACAAGTCTGAAGCCCATAATGTCTAATCTGACACTAACTAATGTCTATACGTACGACCCTCACCTTCGCCTTGCCCCACCCTCACCTACAAACACATCAATTAATGATTAATTAGTAACGTTATCGAAAATTAATGCCCGAATGCTAATCAAAAACAAGCAAAAGAATGGCTTAAAAACATTGAAAAAAGAAGATAAATCAAAGGTAGATCAACTGCTATTCTTATTTATAAACGGCTAATACACAATATACGTACATAGTTACATGTTCCTATGTAGCTACAACTTACCGAACACTCGAGACAAGGCAAATGAGCCACAAATATCCATAGATTTATAGTATTATACTTAAAGTATCACATCAATAGTTCACTGTAAAGATTAATAATGGCCGTAAACAAATATCATAATACGCAATTTGACACTGATGACTAAGTATAACTTAACACAGCGCCTCCAAAACCTCTGATATGCCTACGTTACCAAGTAGTCAACTTTAAAGAACAATAAATACAAATCTCCATGGATTCTGTTAGTAACGCTACTACAACAGTTTACAAAAAAGCGCAATAACAGAGCGTCTGCAAATATTTAAATTTCTCCATTAAAATACCAACTATATTAGTAACAAGTCTTCGTGAAAAGACTTAAGTCCAAAAACATCGACTTCGCCATCAAAGTAGCATTTAACATGTCCTCGTGGTATGGCCGCAGCAAGTACATTTTATGGATGACATCAGTCGCGCATTAATTTTCTGATTTCAGAAAAAAAAGAACTTTTTTCCTCTTCGGGGATGGTCAGATAGACCACATGTTGTGTTGTAGCCTTATAATCATACTTGTAGAAGTGACACTAGGAAGGTAGCCATGACTATAGTTGCAGAAGTGAAACTTACTAGATAGTTGTTTAAGTGCCAACAATATTGAAGCCATGACTGTAGTTGCCAGCTTGGCAAGTGATACCAGTTTACCACACTAGTATAACTTTTATTAGTTCACTTCTTTCATACAGGAATGAAAGCCTTGTTAGTTGTGATGCCACATTATGTCACTTCAAATCTTGTTACGACGTTTATGGCGTCTATATCGAAAATTTAGCCATCTTGTCTTTTTACCCATCATGTTTTTTCCCCGCGCTATCTCATTATTTTAGCACTCTGCATAGGATGTCATCCATACAATTTACTTGCTGTGGCCTACGACTGAAGTCCAAAACTGTCGCCTTGACGCTAATCACTAACTATAGCTTTACAGAAAGTCCGTCAAGTGTCAGAATGACAGATGTACATTCCCCGGTTGTCTCGGACGTGCCTTTGTGCGCGAGTCATTTTAAGTGGTGTGTAAACGCCGCACTCCGTTGTTGTTAGATTGTGTCGCAACACACCGACAGAAACATGCGGATAATAGAATGCTCGAAATCAGCAAAAAAAACGACATTAAGATGTAAACAGAGATTACTATCAGGGTCAGCTAACACTACCTAGTCTTTAATTATATTGAACTCTTTGCTACATTGTTATAACCTATTGAGTAGATATTAGTCTTGATGTCTTATGCACATACCGCCCTAGAACTTGCCATATACATTGTATCTGTTACAATTTTTGCGCAGTTAAGATTGATGGTTATTGATTGATCATTATTGATTGATTGATAGATCACATTGAAACATCGGTACAAATAGAGCATTCGACATCAGACAGAGACTGTAATCGGGGCTAGCTATATCTAAATCACCCGGTCTGCGTTCCTATTTGCTGACTTGTCCCTCTCTTTTATTAGACATGTCTAGATCCGTCAGTTGTTAACATAATCCCTAAATTGTTACAGACCTCGTAATAGACATGTTAAAGTCGTTATTACTGCGTCTGTTACATTCCAAAATTGTTACAGTATGATGAAACTCTGCACTGTCACAGGTTATAAGGCTAATTATGTAATCAACAGGTATATCTATTACAGTTTGCAGTACGATTACGATCGGTGTTTGACTCTGAGCGTACAGGGACATTTTGGGATGTTTACATACTACGATCGCATAGTTTAGTTTTACGTGTCCTTATGAGTCACCAGAAGACATGGTCCCGTCAAAATGTCCCTGTAATCTTTGCCTCTCGCGTCAGTTTCACAAACTTGCCCTAATTTTAATGAGTCATACAATTAGGCCATTTTGTCCGCTATGAAATGTTTTGGTTCTATGTATAAGGTGGTCTTACTGATGAAAAAGAAAAGTTCAGATGTCACGAATACAAACTACTTCCTGCAAGCTTTAGAAACCGTACAAATAGTTTTAAGCGTTTCCCAATGGACTATCAAGAATTAATTCATTGAAAACTTGTTCTCCAACTTGATCTACTCAGTGTCAGTGACCAAAGCCGGTACTGGTCTAGACCGTTGAATCATTTCAAATTGCTTGAGTAACTGATATTTGGTATTCATTGATAACTTAACTGGAATTACTCCCATAATATTCCCAACGCTACCGACAAAAGTACATGTACATGCTATTATGAAGAAGAACTTTATTGCGCAACGATCGTACACGGTACAATGTATGGCAAAAAAAGGAAGAAACAAACTTATCATCCTAATTACTAAAACAAGTATTAAACATGGTACATATGCAAATTATGAATATAGAATGAAATTTGACATCCTAATTTCTAGAACAATAAGAGCTAGCCTAAACCATTGGCATTGTACTACAATCGAGTGGGGCTAATTATGGGTTTCGGCATTTTTTCTTATGACAAAGCAGTCTTTTATATATTTACCTATTTTAGCGTTGTCAGAGTTGTTACATCTGAATATATAATCAAATCTGTCTGTAGCATTGAGTTTCTTAAAATCTGTTGTACTTGATTCGAGGAATGTGAATAACTCGTTACGTGAAACATTGTACCTACTGCACATCATCACAAAGTGTCATGTGTTCTTTGTTACTCTGTCCTCTGTTCTCTGACCAGGAAGAGAAAAGGAAGCCGCCTTGATCCCCGTCTCCCCGCTGCTGATGACTAGCCTGTTGGTGGGATTAACTCGGATAATCCCGACAGCAGTTTCAAAACAATTCCGGACAACATCGGAGTCTCTTTGAAGTAATCTCCAAGCAGATCTTGCTGTGGCATATTAAAGATAGTGTCATAAGGATAAGGAGTTTGACCGGCAGAGGAGTTTCATTGGCCACGCTCCACAGCAAGATCTGCTTGGAGATTACCTTTGAAGCTGGAACACACCACAGCAGTTTAATATAAGGCTAAACTCACAATTTCAAACCGGGCCCGGCCGTTTGTGGAAGCGAGATGTAGAAATGTACACAAATCATGCACGACTATTCTCTTTTATGTGTTGGTAGCTTGGTGTCTTTTGTGTCCTGTGCGCTGATTGCTAGTTTCAAATAGGATAGCGTTCTCTATTACTAACGGCGGGAAAGGGAGTTTGCCGAGGAAGATTTTTGCCCGCCTCGGACCTCTGCTTTACCCCCACCCCCAATCTGCTCAGAATGACTCACTAACGCAAGCCAACAGGCCACACATGTGACCCCATTGAAATGTATGGCTTCCATCATGGTGGCCTTAATGGCATTTAAAGTGTTGAAGATTGCTTTCTAAGTTTTAAGTGACCGTTGTTCTATATACACATGGTTCCATACCGTTAATAAACTACCCACAGTCAGTACGAGTGTATGCAGTACTATATCTTATAACCCTGTCCAGGATGGGTATTGTCCGAATTGACCCCTAGCACAATGGGTGATGACCCCCCAAATGACCCGTTGCCATATATCCAAGCTGATGTTGGTATATTTCGCGAAGGTTTCTGCTTGTCTGTAAATCCTAATTTTCTCCTAGCAGAGAGGGTGTGAGTATACTCAAAGAGGAAGTCAAAAAGATCGCAGCTTCCTGTCCAACCTCTG
Source organism: Branchiostoma floridae (assembly GCF_000003815.2). Classification (NCBI taxonomy): domain Eukaryota; kingdom Metazoa; phylum Chordata; class Leptocardii; order Amphioxiformes; family Branchiostomatidae; genus Branchiostoma; species Branchiostoma floridae. Next base: position 283,206 of record NW_023365758.1, read on the forward strand.
TATCGAGAGTACAAAATATTTTGATCGATGATTCTCCAAATGTAAAACTAACAATGTTCAATACCCTAAAAGCGAGACCAAATAATCCTACGCAATAGGTATACGTAACTCATATACTGATATCGATGATATTTTGTAGATCTATTAAAATGTAGGCTATATGATTATCTGCCTTTACACTATCGCCATACATTGTACAATGTTCATTCGCACATTCACATTACTTATCACATGTACTGCTTATTATTCATAGCTACATTATGTTAATAGACTACACGCCGCCAGTATGAGTATATGCAGTACTAGATCTTATAACCCTGTCTAGGATGGGTATTGTCCGTAGTGACCCCTCACACAATGGGACGTAAATTGGTCCCTGCACTGACCAGTCTGTTGCCAGATGAGATTTCGTAAAGCTTTCAATTTTCAGCTTTTCTGATAGTCCTCTACCTAGCTATCCATGTAACTGTGGGTGTTAGAAAAAAACAGGACAAGTCATAAAAACATCACAGCAACACCCAGCCTTTGCTTAAATAGAAAGGGCTCAAGAAGGTGCTCAAATAACTTTCCAAATCCAAGGTGACGGGTGTTCAATACACAGTTCTGATAATGGACTACCCGCCGCCAGTATAAGTGTATGCAGTAGTATATCTTATATCCGGTCCACTGTGAGTATTGTCCGTAATGACCCCTCAAACAATGGTACGTATAGGTCCCCAGTAAATGGTCAGACTCTTGTCCAATTTTCAAGCAGACATTGGCAATGGATTTCCTTAAGTTTTCTCAAAGTTTCTCTGACAGCCCTCTACCATGTCTACCTTTATAGTCTGAAGAAAGTCGCGATCATTCCACCAAACCTTTGCTTGGAGAGGACTAAATGTGTTCAAGATGGCTTTCTAAATACAAAGTGACCGGTGTTCAATATAATACACAGCTCCACCGAATTCATAAACTTGCGGGTATTGTCCTGAGTGACCCCTCGCACAATGCTCCCTACTGACCCCAGAAATGACCAGTCTGCTGCCTACTCTCCAAGCAAATATTGGCGATGAATTTGCTTCTCTGACAGCCCTCTACCTTACTCTACAAACAGGGGGTGTTGGTACAAGTCAGAGGGGGTCACAATCCAACCTCTGCTTGGAGAGGACTAAATGTATTGAAGATGACTTTCCAAATTGGAAGTGACCGATGTTCGATATAATGCACAGCCCCACCGAATTGATAAACTTCATGCAGTCAGTATGACTGTATTCAGTACTATATCTTATACCCCGTCCACTGTGAGTATTGTCCGTAGTGACCCCTCGCACAATGCTCCCTACTGACCCCAGAAATGACCGGCCTGTTCGCAGCAAATCGCCCACATGGCGACCGGGCGCGCTTCGCTGGACACAAAGAAACGTCCGGAGAAAAAAAAATCAATTATTCTGTCACATCTGCTCCGATTATTAGCGAAAAAACTAGGGCCAGTTCACACGAGCCAAAGTCGTCTGTCAGCTTTCTGTTCACACGCACTAGTTTTGTCTTCTTTCTTATGCCCACTACTAAGGGATGACAGATGATGATAATGATGATAGAATAAATGTCTTCAAATAGATTGCTAAGATGTCTTCAAATAGATTGCTAAGATCGAGACATTGAAGTCGTTTCATAACCTCAGATATTTTCAATCAATGATTAAACGTTCATCCCGTTTTGCACATTTCCCAACTTACTACTTTTTAATTTGGCCAAGAGAAATCTGATGGTGATCACAAAAAATCTATGATAAATACTGTGATAGAGGGAGATAATGTCGTTTTTGTTGTCTTTTTCATGAGCTGATTCTCTCACCAAGAGAGACGGTCGCCATGGATACCGCTTCCAAGTGAGTCACCCAAGATACAAAACAAGACAGATGTCCGTCATGACACCGGTTCCTTTATTTGCTCTTCTGAAAACATTCGACGTTTTCTTCGAACTGAAATCTCCAACGCATGTATTTATGTAAACAGCGTTTATGCAAATCATTCACTTTTCAATGGGGCCTTACAACCCCTACCGTTATAACTAAGGGCATTATATAGAAGCCCTTGGTATCACACACATTGATAGAAGAATAACTACACCCCTCCCTGTGTCGCCCGTGGCTAATAGAGTATTTATGTAGAGTTCCCGTGGCGATAAGTTGTAGATCTACTTCTTATTCACAATTGGAAAGGACTGTAGTTCGAGCTTCAAATCAGTCTGCACATTGAATTAAAGAACCCAACACACGAATTGAGAAGTGTAGATGTGACCTGGTGTGCTTGGCTCTGAATTCATATGGTTCATGAACAAGTCATCGAGACTTGAGATAAAGGCTTTGACTTCACTTGACTGGACCAAAACCACAAATACACAGAATCATTCATTCATACACAGTTACATTTATTTTCAACTTTTTGCTGCAGATTTAACTGCAACCGTAACAGTATTTAGTAAAATGGCGACCAATGGACCAATATTACAATGGCGACCAATGGAACAAGGGGCTATTTTAATAAAACCTACAACATTTTTATTTAACATAAAGTATCTCTGCCCCTGCCACTGGATAATAGCAGTCCCCATCCATATATCTCCATTAATGTCCGGCCTCTGAATGCGGATTTGATGGGAGCTGGGCTCACGGTTCCTTAACCCCACCGCAGGGAGGGACCAACAACAGATGGATCCATGGACGACTCGGACAAAAACTCACCGCGATGTCAGAGACACAAAAATGAGAGAATGTGGTCTCCGCTACACGTCATTGGTAGCTGTAAAAATGTACAAACGGATGACTCGAAATGGATAAGATGAACGGATGAATGGCAGAGAAATTAATTTGCTAAAGGAGTAGGGCTAAACCGCTGACGCACACTGTGGCCAAGTCCTCTTCACGACTCTGCCCCGACCATGCCCCAAATAAGATCGGTGCTGGCTTGGGAGTACTCTGGCCAAGCAGAGGTCGATGGGGGAAATCGTGACCTTTTTGAAAGTTTTTCATGTCTTTTTTCTGTCAGCTAACCCTGGTCTGGAGACGGCCAGGAGGACATGGTAGGCTGTGTGACCGAGTCATAGGACAATTCTCTCCAAGCAGAGGTTTGGCTACAGCTGTTTTTGACTTGTTTTATGTCTCGCGGCACAAAGTAGAAAGCCCCCCTCCAAAAAAACGCCTAAAACACGTAAAAAAACCCAGCTGGATCCAAACCTCTGCTTGGAGAGTATAAGACAAATAAGTCACTGTCTTTCGCCAATTTCACAACTGTTTTGTCAGCTACCCAATGAATCTACAAAAAATAAGACCTGTTGTCTTTTAAGGCCGGGATTCCTCCCACCAACGCAGAGCTACAAGCGAGACGTATTTTGGATCGAATATCGTCGGATGACTGGATTCTTGGAATTTTCCCTTAATGACTTTCTGTCGGGGATTGAGTGATCGCTTATTGCCACAACTGGTTATAAATAATCGGAGATTCTGTACCTAATCACGACCAAGTAACCTGATATCGCACTTATTTAAAGACACACGGGCTGAAAACACACACTTTGAAAATCGTTAAAACGTAAAAAATGTGTATTAGTCGTACTCTATTCCAGAGCGATTCTGCATTTTCAGATAAAATTCTTTACCCATGAAAATGTACATCCAATTCTATATCAATCATTCACATGGCAATGACTAATAAAGGCACTATATTGAATTGAACCAGAATGAAGCGAATCTGAAAATAATGTACATTTTGTATTATTGCCGTTTTTCGTACGTTATAAATATGGCTAAACCACAATATTGTCTTTAAAGCAAAATCGAATCGGAGTTATTCTACGCTCAACTGCCACCTCGCAAAGCATTAATCTAAATGAAGGGATCGGCTTTAATTTCTCGAAATCAATACATGTGCATGTAACGTTATCATCCATATCGACTTGAATTTCTTATGCATTACAAAGGGCTAATTTACAATATCACCTCACACACACACACACCCTCTCTCTCTCTATATATATATATTTCCCTTTTGATTTATCTATGAATATCATTTCCCTTCTTTGTTAATTATGTTTATGTATACCACTACTACTTTACTTTGTATGCAATTAGCCCTCGGGCATGAATTTGCAATAAAGATTATTATTATTATATATATGATATCTCATCGTTTCAACATTGATACGAAGCACGTTTGCTATGAATTCTAGCCGACCTCGAACACTAACAAAGACTTCATTCATCACTATAATCTTGACCCCCACCTCTGTCAGCAGCTCCAAAATGAAGGCCGAATCTGGCGGTTAACGTTCGTGTGTCTCTATAGTACGGTACCGTGTACCTTGGTTATTCTAACATGATACGAAGCCTAACAGAGATTTCATTCATCACTATAATCTTGACCCCCACCTCTGTCAGCAGCTCCAAAATGAAGGCCGAATCTGGCGGTTTGGATGTCTCTACAGCACGGTAACGTTCGATAGCGAACCCCAGGAGTCGGGAGGAATGTCGAGAGTGGTGACAGGGTGACATAAAACGTTCGTACACTTGAACTTGAGATAAAAAGGCCTGGAGGGACAAATTCAAAACAATATTGAAGGCCGTACGGTAATGCTACGCACACGTTTCCAAATCAGGGCCCAACCGGGTAGTCTTCGGGAACGAAAAGTATGATGTAAGGTCAACAAAACACACAGAACGTAGAAAAGGGTTAGTCATTACCATAATTTGTGCATATACGTATATTCCTTGATAAATGCTTTTATTTTTCGTCCCTACGGTTGGGAAACGTGACTGTACCATAGTCGTAACAGATACTGGGTCTTCTTCATGAATATTTCCGGACATTCGATCGTGTGCTCTGAATAAGGTCTATTGTAAAATTTATAGATTTTATTTCGTTTTCAAAAGCCAACGTTTCAGAAGTGTTTTTCACTCAGCGGCCCTCTAGAATACACATAATAAAGTACAAAGTACAACAACAACAACAAAAACAACCGAAAACCAAACCTCCGATTGCAGATTAATTTCAATGCGGCAACCTTAGAACTCTCTAGAACAAAAGAGCCGCTAGGGCAAAGAATGTATTGGAAATGAATGTACAGGTAGATATGGAATGGCGTACGCTAGTATGTAGAAAACAAGGAAAAGACATTTTGTTCAGAAGAAATTGTATCTTATTCGGAAGAAGAACAGGTTGAGCATGGACGGTTGCCCCTGGATTAAGTTAATCGGAAGTTAATCGGAAAGGAAGTGAAAATAATTGAGAGTGTGTTGTTCTTTCCGCCAGGTTCATTTGTACAGGTGACGACAGGGGGCGAGCTGGTGGAGCGAAGAGATGTGTATTTATTCTGTTTATTGGCTTCCTCTGATTCCTGATTTATTTTCAAGCTCGGAGTCTTTTGAAAGTTCGTGTCGAAAAGTTAATAGCAAGTCTCTACAAGACTCATCCTCGATTCGCTGAAAAAAAGGAACAATACGACTATAGATGATAAATAGTTCCGATGGAATTAGCTATTTGCCTGAAAATTCTTATATGTCTTCAGATATCCACTCCGTGATTTCATTTGACACAACGTCATGATATGCAACGATGGACTATACGTTGCCTTTTGTATCTACGACCCACTAGGGCCCCTTGCAAAGTATTCAGTATACACTCCATATTTAGCCAAATTTTACTCTTTTTTTTCAGCAACCAAAGAAGATGGGGATCGCCACACAGCATGCTGTTCAGATAGACCAAGGATTGGATAGACCCTCCCCACTAGATGATCACCGTTCGCAGTGTGTATTGACAACTGACAACACCCATTGCAAATCTAGAGACTCAAATATATCATACCAAATAAAACAACAACAAATACCGATCGCCAAACAAAACCTATAAATCCCACGACATGTTTTGTTTTTGTTGTTTGTTTATTGTTTATTTAGGCTACAAGCGCGAACGCGAACCCACAACAAGTAAACACTGGCTTTCCGAGACAGGCACAGCTTGTTAGTTTTGCAGATGCAGATTTATTTCATGGTGATTTAAGCTATTGCCTGTCTGTTTTGGTTCCGCATACCTTTATTCAGGCACGCCTCGATACACAGAACGGTTTGATCAAGAACGTCCTTGGTTTGATGGAGTTTTAGATAAATTCGGGGCCAGCCAGTTTGCAACTTTTTGCTGTAAAAGTTGTCGTTAATTTTTTTCTTTCATTTTTTTATATCAAAAGGATCATATTTGAGCCGGTTTGGGTTATATATAGATCATTGGGAGTATTTGTGTTTTATGTGTAGCTGTACCTCCGCGCATCGCCGCTAGGTGGCTACAGCAGTGCTCTGTTGTAGTAACAGGTGAGAGCCTGGGTGAGAGCGCTCCTTCAACTCGGTCAAAGGTCCTTCAAACTTTCAACTGGAGACTGGTGGTTGGATAACGGTGAAGGTCGCCGATATTTGAGACTCAGGAAAAATGTAGAATATTTACGAAACACATCTAGTACTGAAGTTTTTACATTTTTTGTACCTTTTTCACATCTTGGCGAAGAAAATGGTATGCAACTAGGAGCCTTTACACTTGCATTTTCGCAACTTTGGCTTTTTAAAACTTCATAAAACCTCCTTGAAACGATCAAACGAGTACACCAAGGATACACCAAGGAGGTTAATCTTACATTCTAGCAGAGGTGTCGTTATAGATTATAGTCTGTTCCAGCACCCTTCACAAAACCGGACTTTAAATCTATCACGACACCTCTGCTTGAAGACTAAAAGCCCGTGTCCTGCGGCACTTGGCGCCAGCCCTTGTTATCAACCACAGGCACATTCTCCCGGCATGTCGCCGGCGCAGAGAATTGATTCCCTCCCTATAACCGGCATCAGGAGGTCGAATTAAACTGTGAAACAAAACTGCGCCGAGTCTTGTTGATAAACTCGCGCGTTTCTCGTGCCGCAAGTTCCAAGAATTCTCTGATGTCCAGTTTCCTTAACTTTGTCGTTCCGTCCAGTTTAGAATTTCTAAGATCTGTGAAACGTACAATTCCACGATTTCGTTTCAGATGTTCTGTGACTTATCTTCTTGACATGACTTTGAAACCCCCCTTAACTTTGTCGTTCCGTCTTACTAGAACAAGGAGGTTAAACTTACGAAGGACCCTTGAATCTTAGGGAATTTCTAAGATCTGTGAAACGTACAATTCCACCATTTCGTTTCAGGACTCTTTCAGATGTGTTTTTTTTTCTGTGACGAATCTTCTTGACAGGGCTGTGAAATCCCCCGGCACCGAGGATCCGATCGTTTTCTGATTCGATGTCAGATAGTGCTGCTCGCATTTCACGGTGAGTTACCGGTTACTGAAGAGTGATTCAGGACTCATAAAACCCGACAAGGAAATTTTTTTCTAACCTCGACGATTTTACCTGGTATTTCTTACAACTCGAGGCGGAAAGAGTTTCGCGGTTCGCTTTTGATTTAACGAGAAATTACGACGTGATTAAAACACATCTGTGAACTTTCCGCCATCACAAGTTTTCCCCCGGATGTTAAATATAAACGCTCGGATGTTTTTGGCACGTTTTCTTGTGTGCGGTTTCAAGGTCTGAACAAGGAGGTTAAAAAACTCATTGGTCTGAATATTCGAATTTATCAAGATGGTTTCGCTTGCGTACTTTTTCGATGTATTTTCATTCAAATCTTAGAGGAAAGGATCTTCTACAAGAGACGGTGTCAAAAGGTCACAAAAGTTCACTTTAAAAAAGTCAATATATAACGTCCTTGGAAATTCAAACTGTTTGTTTGACAGTAACAGTGAAGGTTATATGACATTTATGACAATAAATTTGAGAGTGCTAATCACAACAACAACAAAAAATTGAAGACAGAACTATGAGTTTGTCCTGTTTGAAATAGGCAATGCGAAAATCTCAGACAAATTTGAAAGCTGTAGATCTAACCGCCGCAAAGCTTTCCTTTGTCGAAAAAAAAGGTGTCAATACAGACAAATATAGCCAGCTGATACCAGAAAACAAAAGCTGTCAACGTCAAAGTCGAAAGAAAGAAAGACTAGTACAATTTCAGTCACTGTCTCGCCATTTTCATGTATTACCTGAATCATTATCAGAGCCTATTCATTTGTCCTGGCATGACACCTCCCCAGCGCTAGTCGGCGATTTAAAACGGCGGACATGTTAAATAGTCATGAACACCGTTTCTCAAGTACCTGGCGGCAGGCCCGGTCCTTTGTTTGGCCGCCGCCCGTCTTTTCAAATCCAGGTAACATAATGCCACCTTTCAAGTAGTCGGGCCGACGGGGCCATTCAAATGCATATCTTACCAGTTTTCACAAGTCTACCTTGTAATTTTTACCATCACAAAAGTTGTTCGGGTTGATGAAAAGGGTATCCCTAAACTCCCCTGGGTCTTTTCCTGAGACAATTCCGGTGTTTTCCACCCCGTTTTCACCTGTGAGGAACCGTTTGCGGTTTTTATAGTGCGCGGCGCAAATTCTCACTACCAGTCCGGTAGGTCACGTGAGGACCCCCTGCGAGGCGCCTCCATGCTCAAAACTTTTGTGGGGAGGTCGCGTTCGGAACCTCAAGTGGCGACCGAGATTTCTTCTACGGATTTTACTCGTTTTTCAAGCCCCACGGATCTTAAAGGCTGTACAGACACCTCTGAAAGGATTCTGTGAGGATATTTCGACAGGAAAACTGTGCCAACAGCGCTGGAATCGCGCGTATCGTGCCTGGATCTCTGGTTGCAGGGGACGCCACGACTGTTACCGACCGGTGGTAGGAACCAACACATCGTACACACAAGCTCGGCTTTCTCCCGATCACCGGGCTACTATCCTGTCCTGTCGGGCTAGACTTGCGCTGCCAGCCGTACGGGAGTCCTAGGGGACACGCTGGCTCCCGCTCGGCGGCGATGAGGGGCGATCCTGCCCGGGGAACGTACCGTCGTGAAGCGTGCGAGCTGCACCGAGCCGCGGTTGTGACGCCGGCGGTCGCAGGGTGGTGCTGACACCGCCGCGTGGTGCGCTATGAGCCGGCGGAACTCTCGGACCGACATGGTCCCACCATGGACGCTCCTAGCCTGTTTATTCCTCCTTCTACACCCCGCCAACAGCCAGTCTCATGAAGCTACCTTCCAAACGGAAGAAGGACAAGCTGTGGGTACGTACATCGGTAACATAGTAGAGGCGTCGGGCATAACCGGCCCTTTCTACCTGTCCCCGGACCCTAGCGACACTCAGCTACTCCAACATCTTAGCATAGATGAACACACGGGGGTCATAAGGAGCGGGATAAGCTTAGACAGGGAGACTAGAGACTTTTACGAACTCCTTGCCGTGAGTACGTCGCAGGGACAGGTCGTGACTGTTAAAGTACAGGTGTTAGATAGGAACGACAACAACCCTATCTTTCCGCAGAGCCTGTACCAGTTAGAACTCTCAGAATCAACACCGGTCGGCGTCAAAAGGAACATTGACTCGGCCCAAGACGCGGATGCGGGCGTCTTGGGCGTCCAGAGGTACGAAATCAACTCTGGCAACATCGGTAATGCCTTCAGGTTGGACGCTAGAAGGGGAGGGGACGGCGTTCTGTACCCAGAACTTGTCGTCAGCAATCCCCTGGACAAAGAGACCACTCCAGAATATAATTTGATTATCTACGCCTACGATGGTGGCACTCCTCCTAGATCTGGAAGCACAACTGTTAGAGTTACTGTAGGGGATGTCAACGACAACCAACCCATCTTTACGCAAAGTAGATATTCCGCAGAAGTCCTAGAAAACGCCACTGTAGGCACGAGCGTGCTCGATGTCACCGCATCCGACCAAGACGAGGGCCAAAACGGAGTCATCATCTATGGCATCGACAGGCGACAGAGCGATACGGAAGAGTTCTTCGCGATCAACTCGGAAACGGGTGTCATCTCGGTCAACAAGCCGTTGGATTTCGAGGACCGATCCGTTCACGAGTTGATCGTTTATGCGCGAGATAACGGAACACAGCCGGAAAGGACTACAGCATTCGTGTCAGTTAATGTCCTCGATGTTAACGACAACCTTCCAACCATCGATATCACCTTCCTGAACGAGAATCAGTCGGCTTCTGTCTCGGAAGGGGCAGAACCTGGGGACTTTGTGGCGAGAATATCTGTATCGGACTCCGACAACGGTGAGAATGTCAATGTTAACGTGACGCTAGAAGGCGGGGACGGCCGATTCGGACTGACCACCCAAGACAACATCATCTACTTGGTGGTTGTCGCAAGACCGCTGGATCGCGAGGTTGTACCAAACTATCAAATCAGGGTCATCGCCCAAGATTCGGGCGCACCACCGTTAACAGTAGACAGAACTATCAATCTACAAGTAACAGATATCAACGATAACGCCCCGGAGTTTGTCGGATCCTACGCACCGTCCCTATCCGAAGCAGCTCCCATCGGAACATCCGTCTTCCAGTTAACAGCTCGAGACCGAGACATCGGTGTGAATGCGGAGATCACGTTTTCCATCCTGTCAACGCCGGGAACCCGCTCGGATTGGTTCACTGTGGATCCTGCGAGCGGTTTGATCACGACCAGGGCGATCGTGGATCGCGAGATCGACCCTTCCCCTCGGATTACCATCGACGCGACCGACCACGGCACGCCGGCAATGTCTACGACCATCCAAGTCACCGTTACACTTTTGGATTTCAACGACAACGAACCGATCTTCAACCCGACGTTTTACAACGCCACAGTGTTAGAGGACGAGGATGTTGGACACTGCATCGTCCAGGTAAGGCTACGGCATCAGATTACACTCACCGTATCGAGTTTCCCTTCCAGGTGTGTTTGAGGGGTATTAGGGGAGGGCAGGTTTTCTCTTTTAGGATTTGTGGATTACTGTTTGCCAGTATTGTCGAGGCAGACATGCCTGTAGCAGTGCTAGGTCACACCACCGGGATTGGAAATGCTCCATTTCCACAGCAAACAGTGCCAAGTCTAGTCCCCGGGTCTTTCAGCCGCCTCACACATGACGTGTGCTAAGTGCATGAATTCTCTTCAAACCACGTCCCCCTGATGATGAAAACGTGGCATCGGCTTGCGCTTTTTCGTGGCCAAACGGACACGGGTGCCGACTCGATGGTTCAAACAGTTGCCACGCATAAACACGCGGTGTTTACTGCAGTTGGTCGGCTATTATTTAGCAAACAATGGCAGAATATGCAACAGAACCCATTGTTACATGCTAGGCCAAGCTGTTCGGCCTGTAATTTTCAAGATCAAAGGAGAGCTGGGATCATTGTATTTAGGAGCAAGCAGTTCACACAGGTTGGACTTGTTGTAGCAAGGTCTTGGAAATTGCTTCTCTAATTTGCCCAAAGGTCATTCCCAGCCAGTTGGTATCTAGGAGCGAGGAGTGGACTTAGCGGATGATAATCGGCGGCGGTGTTTATTCACTTTTGTGTGTATGCTAATGGTGAAATACAGTACCACAGAATAACTCAGTGGTGGGTTGACCATTCCCTAATTCTATTTGTAGAAGGCTTGCAGCAAGGGAGTACAATAGGTGTCAGGCTCCACAATGGATTTACATTCCTTCTTGTTTTGCATTTCAACCTCTGCTGTCATTCGTAGGACAGAGGGAATGTGGAGGGTAAAGGGTTTGAAGTCTGGTGGTGAAGCAAGCTGCCATGCTGAAGAAAGCGAGAGAAAACAGTGTCCACAAAACCAAACATATGTCTGTAACTATTACCGAAGTCATTAGAAGTTTAGGCGACGGGAGATCTTTTAACGTGGGTCACGTTTGTTTGAGTGGTGCGTGGCGATTCGGCTGCACGGCCCCGGTGTTTGAGACTGTATGCGTCACCCTTGTGTGCAAATAATGTCAGATCGAGCTCTTATTTCTATGGCTACCAGGGTTCTAGCCAGGATTTTATTTTAGCGTAGTGGGAATGGCATGGTAACGAAGTGACCAATCAGGAGATTGGTGTGGAAGGGGGGTCTTGGCCCCTCCACGGTGAGATTTTGATAATGTTGAGTTAAAAGTTGGTATTCTGTTAACATCACAGTCAGTTTTGAATGGCATATAATCATTTTTCATTGTTTAGATATTGATTAGACATTGTTGAACAAGTAAATGATAGCAAAGCACCACTACACTAGTTAAAAATGAGCGTAGTGGGCCTTACTTTAGCGTAGTGGTCAGAAATTTTAGCGTAGTGGCCCACTACGCTAAAATGCTCTAGCTAGAACCCTGGCTACAGCCCCTCGAGTGAGCATGCTACGACACCGGTCGATGGCACATTCCATTATTAAGCCCTAGTTCCGCTGCAAGGGGGCCCCGAGAACTGTGGCATGCTCCCAGCACTTGGGTGCTATTTGGGAAAGCTTGGCTGTAACAACAAATTGTCAGTGGGTCCTTGGCAAATATATTTTACCTACATTATAGATCCAGCCTTGTAGGGGTTACAGGGTCCATGTTGGTGACCAGTACCCCACGGGACCTCACAGAGAGTCTGCTTGTTGCCAACATTCACATTTACAGAGGCATGGGGCAAGAAGGCCTCTGGAAAACGTAGTATTTGAAACGTGTAATTACGCCTAAAACAAAGAGTGCCGTCGCCCCTATTAGGGACATCTTCCATTCATGGTGATACCGCCCTCGGGCTGATTGGATTTTTCGGAAGGTGTGGCGCTATTCTTCAGTCGGTTCCGATATCTTTTGATCTGTAAAAAAATCCCCCGTTATTATGAAGTCACTAAAGTGAAGCTTGACAAAAAAGGTGATTTTCTCAAGACTATACAGGATACATGTACCATAAAGTGAAGTTTATTTGCAAGTTCTTGCCCGAGGGCTAATTGCAACATGAAACATACAGAAAATATAGCAAACATACATAAAATAAAGTAATTTGGTATAGATAACAATGGTGAAAAATGTAGACAAGTGACTATAAAGCATTTGTGTTAATTTTTGTCTGACCTAGAAACAGTTAAAGGACTAGACGAGCTGCTATTGTCTTTTGGGAAGCTGGATTTTGTCCCCAACACCTCATTTCTCTGACATCGCACTTACTCCATCTCCATCGTACGCTAATCGTTCCCGTCCGCACATTTTTCCCCCTGGCAGACAGTTTGTTTAAGATCGTAGCCGTGCAGGATTTGTAGATTCTGTGCCCCAAACTTGCCCGTTTCCACCCTTTGTTGTTCCCAAGGAGCTTTTTTTTTTTTTGTTGTTCCTGTTTACCTGCCGGACTTATCACAAGTTTGCCTCACATATCAGTCTACAGGCCCTGCTGATACCAGGGTGCTAAACCGCCTCACCAGGGGTGAACACTCGCTATTAGCTGATGGTCGGGGAGATAGCTGCAGGCATTTAGAGATAAAAACAGCCTGCTGCAAATATGATACAGACTTGCCTTCAATAGAACCAGTTTTGTGGCCATGCTGAAGGTATTAGTAATAGTATCATTATAAGCTGCACAAGGAGAATATAATATCATTGAGTTGCCCTGGCATTACGTAACCATAAACCTAGGAAAGTTACAGTTGAACTTCAAACAGTTCAGAAATATCTTGGAGTAAAAATATATGCGCCTACATGCCTAAAACAGTTTTGTAACCCAGCTGGAGATTTTGATAAAAATGGAACAGAGAGGAAGATTGTTTTATCTTTATGGAGGTGTCCTGAGATTTAGGGAGACAAGGAAAGTAATACTGAACTTCCAACAGTTCAAAAATGGTCAGGTATGAATGTTATAGTATATTATACCGCTTGTCTTGTGTACTCGGCAAAACCAGTTTTGTAGCCTAGCAGGGGTTCTGACTAAAGTGGCACAGAAATTTACTATACTTGTTGGGTTGTCTGACACCAGGCGAACTGTGGAACAAGTTATGATGAACTCTGGGCATGGTTCAGAGAGCTATGTACGTATTTGAGGTAATTTGCATGCACGATTTAGTTACAACAAACGTCTCCACGCACATATGGAGATCAGATTCCCAAACATCGTGTCATTTCGAAGTTGAAGATAAGTTTTTTCAAAGTCAGTTACAATTTTTTTTTACATTGATACTACTATTTTCTTTCACAACTCATATTTGCTTGATCTGTAAACTGTAGATCTAACTGGATAGAAAAAATACCAAATTTACATTCCAGAACTTTTCTTTGATCACAATTGTGTCAATGCTAAGCATATGTTGAGATTTTAACACAATCAAGTTGCGACCCTTTTAGTAACCACACAGGTCCTAATTATACCTCATTACCTAAAGAAGCACAGGTGAAGGAAGAAAACCTTTCCAGTTGACTGGCTTACTTCCTCCTGTATTTCCCCTCAGTACCATTTGTAAAATTCTTTCTCTGTACAATTAGTACATCTTACCTTGTAGTGTACGACTGTATAATTGTGCCGTATTATTTATAAGCTAACTTTACAAGACAGGCATGTGAGGCACCGAGCCCTGTAATTTTCTTCCCACTGAAAGGACAACCTGGAGATGATCTACATAAATGACATCTTGCATTGTCTGAGGAATTTGTTAGGTTGGATGATTTGCATGTAGTTTTGGAGGCGGTTCTTTGTATTGGACTGGGCTGTATGTGAGTGGTCGTTGTGGGTTGTAAGAAGTGAGAAAAACTCTACGCTGGGCCTTTCTTCTCTTTTCTTGTCCCTTTGTTTTGTACATTCCTCAGTGTTTCTCACCTATCTGTGCTGTTTTTAGCACTTTTTGGAAAATCATTGCTAATTAGGGAGTGCTTCTTTCATGTGGTAAAATAGTGCTCATTTGTTGTAGGTCATTACATTAAATGAAGGGAAATTTTCACCTGCAAAATTACACTAAAGGGACACCCAGAATTCTGCCGATCTTCAGGTATAAAGAAAGGTCACACCTTGTGGAACACACCTGTGTCAGGTAAAATTAACCTGGCGCCGAGCGTTCACCTGTGGTTGTCGGCGCTCCGCCAGGATGTTTTTGCAAAGGCAGAATGACGCGGGGAAACCGTAGCGCGGTCACGGGGCGTCGGGCGGGGAGAGTAAATACTGGTTATGTGTGCAGAGTTAGTTAGCCTGCAGTGTTGTGGGTATGCAGGTGCGTAGTGTCAACCCTGGCATCCTGCATGGTAGTCATGGTGGGGGGAAGCTGCCAGGGTTTGCTCAACTGACATGTCTGGAGATAACGGATAGTGGTAGGGCTGGAAACACAGTTTTGGTAATACTATATACGTGTGCTGGTACACCTAACATTATACCAAAAAAAAAGAAGAAGGTACACGTAATCTAGGTGTGCAAATGTTTTGGTTGTGCAACATAAAATGGAGCCAAATCTGAGAATGTCTTATGTCACTATAATGAGAATGTCACTATAAACCTCACTGCCCCTCTTCACGTTCACACCTTGAATTTGATTTTCTATAGCTAACTTCAAAATTAAACAAGTCATACAGCAAATGCTGTATTTTCTGACCCTTGAATGCCACAAATATGTTGTGTACACTGCACTAGCGTGCCTAGGTACGTTACCTTACACAAATATCTAGGTGTACTGGTTCATCTACAGTCAAGAGTGCTCAAAAGTGTACATTCTCCCAGTATTTTCAGCTCTTTTGTTGTTAATTTAACATCTCCATTTTATTTTGTGCACCCAAAAGTTTTTTTCTGAGCACATGAATTTGAAGGTTAGGTGCATAGTACACCTTTCTGCAGATATGAATTTTGAGCCCAGGTTCAGCTAAGGTGGCAGAGTTGGCCCAATGGCCTTGTCTGTAGACATGGTAGATACCAGATAATGTGTGAGGTGAGGGGAGGGGAGACAACGTCAGGTGATTTGTAGCAGGATTTATACATCCAAGGGGCGGAGGTCAGGTGTAGTCTGAGATAGCCAGCCTGCGAATTTATCTTCTCACCACAAAGTTCCTGGACCTCTTCTTCTGTAAGTTCTTAAACATTTGAGACAATCTTAGGAGTCAGAAGTTGTATGTAACAGAAATCTGATGACATTTTGCCTCTCTCTCAAGAGAATCAGCACATCTGAGGCACAGATTTTGAGTTAGAGACTTTGACAGTAAATGTAACAAACATATAATGAGATAGTATCTCAACTCTACCCAAAGCAGACAAATTCCTCCTGCCTACAGTGTGAAACAGATTCTATTGGTTTGTATCACTATCAGATCCTCCAGCAAGATACACTGTCTACAGGAAGAGATAAGGCAGTCCATTATACTACATTAGTAAATGGGTTTTCAACATTAATCAAAGCCCATGTCCTAAGGAGAAACAACTCCTAAATGCGCAGTACTTAGATGTAGGAATGTAGCTTCCTGCTGTCCATGTTTCTGGTGTAAACTGTTTTGTTGTTATGTTGTGGTTTTCCTGTGCTTGGAGCACTTCACATTGTTGTCTTGTCAAATCCGTGTCACTGAATTGAGTTAGACTATCCAAAGGAGGTATTTTCTATTTCGTTTGCGAGTTTTTCACACTTATTTTTGTACGGATATATCACAATGAAATGTGGAAATAGCCTCTTAGGTACAAGCGTGTTGCATTTCATTGATTTGTGCTCTTATAGGTGAAGGTTTAGATCTGATGTATTGTTGTGGAGTGAAAAAATGTTTATGCAAGGTAACATGATAAATATGCTTCTTCTGTAGCCATCTTGTTCCAGTAGATTTATTATTCCAGCACTTAACTACAGCTACATTAAGTAGTAGAAGGCTATATATACACACACACAAGTGTGGGGCAAGGCAGATTGGTTTTATGTGATTGTGAGTTCCTTGTCGGCTGCTTCTTTAGAACGTAGGATTGAGTGTTGTTAGACAACCCCCTGGCCACTGCACAAATCAAAACATGGCGGGTTGTTCCCTAAACCCACAGGAGGCCAAGAGACAACAAGGCACAAAGGAGTAACATGTGAGGCGATAGCCTTGCCGCTAGGGCCTGTTGTAAGAAAGGATAGGATGTAAATATAACGTGATACCGTCTCACAACACTTCGCACCCCCTACCACGCTACCGGCTCTTTCTGCGGTGCTTAGCGTTTGGATGAAAATTGGCCGATATTCCCTTAATCTACACACCTGGTTTTGATTTATATAAATGGAAACCTTTATCTAAAGAGTAATGCGATCCAGTAGCTGTTGTTAGACTGTTGGGAAGCCAGAAATTGCACCCAAAGCTTCATAAATATTATGTTGAAGCCACATGCATAACAGGTATAATGTAAGAAATCTGACTATGTTGTATTTATCTGATACTAGGTCACCTGAGAGGGTGATGATACAAAAAATACATTTATGGATGCATAATTTTGTGATTTTGTTTCTTCATGGCTTGTTGATATGACTGAAATCATTGATAAAAGAGTCTAGCAGATCTACAGTCTGATGTTGTTCCTCTGCCATGACCAATAACATGGTGCAAACTGGTGTAGATATACGGCAAAAGCTTTGCACATTTGCAAGATGTTTTACATTGCTGTGATAACCTGTTTTCCAAGCCCCGGATTCACCACATATTTAGGGGTTAGAGCTGGTTGGATTCCGCTGTAATAGATTTCAGTGAAATAACTTGGGAATAGTTTACAAACCTCAAGAATTCTGGAACCAAAACCCATTAAAGAGCTGTCAGAAACTGTTCAAATTTCAAAGCTTCAAAGTACAGGTTTCATTCAATTTTCCATTACGCACTGTTTCCCTCTTTGTTTTTCACTGGAATAGCCTAAATGCTTGGAGTGAAACAGTAGGAGATGAGCTACACAGTTGATAATAAATTGTGTCCTGTCTCTGATGCCAAAAGCTGACAGAAAGTTGATTCAACTGTTGCAAAAATGTAACAATTTTCTCAGACACAGAGCACAGATTGTGCTTAATTTTGTCCATTCTCAATCATTCTTTTCCACTGAAATAGCCTGAATACTTGTAGTGAAACTGTAGGAAATCAGATAGGCAGAGAGCCAGTGATAAATCGCGTCCTGTCAGGGGTCCTTCCAACCCATGAATCTCACTTTCCCAGCAAAGAAAACAATGGAGTCTCCTTGCTGGCACCAGGGCTGACAGGACAGGGGGAGGGGGGCAGACAACCAGGCTCAGGAAAATTACCTGCTTGGCTTATCGGCTTCTTTTGTTCCTGCAGCAATTGCTCTAATCCATCAGTGCATTATCTCATGACTTCTTGAAACTTGCCAATTTTGAGGTGGTGTTAACCAGATTACAGACAACTTGGAAGGGTGTAGATCTATAGAGTGATCTTACAGTGCAATTTTGTTGTCATCTGAACTGCTATGTTTCAGAAGTAGTCTCTAAGAATTGAAATCCATCATTTAGTCTATTCTCTAAACAATTTCTATCACTGTATAATGTTTAAAACTCTCAGCCATATCTTAATTAACTCATGCCCTCTTAAAACTTGCTTACCTGTATGTTTTGCACCGACTTAAAGATATATTCAGGCGTCGTACAGTGACTTTGTTGTGCGTTTGTTATATAAGATAAAGTGCAATTTTTAAAACCAGAGCATTCCTCAGGCTTACTATGTAAATATTCTTCAAACAGTTGCTATGACTGTTCAATGTTTTTGGCCAGATTTAGCATTGCAGGCCAAAATTAGTGTCTCCATTTGTATTGCGTATTTGCATGACAGGTCAACTCCAGCTCCACATATTTCTGACCGTCCCTTGTTGTAAGTCTTGTCCAAAGTGCAAACACAATTGATGAACTGTGATGATTGATCGTCCCTACCAACCAAGAAAGCCGGACTGGACTTCGGTAGGGAGGTCGGACGCTATAATTAGAAGCCGTAGCCTCCGCTCGCGGCCTGACAACCCGATTTTTACAAATGAGTGTACTTGGCTCCCGATAGCCAGGGCAGGAAAGTATGTTATACCAGGTGCGGCAAGATCACATATTCTCAATATCTACCCCCCGCATAAGGCATATATGGCTTGACTTAGCACACCTGAACCTGTGTACCTGGGATCAGAGTACACCTGTCCATATCCATACCTTTAATAAGGTGAGAAGTTAAACCCACGTTCACCTGCACTATGAGGCTTATGACCCAATACTGTGAGAAAAATTTTACTAGGTCTTGAAATATAAAGACAGCTTCTGTTAAAACTGTGGAAGAAAAATCATTGTTGCTATTGAACAATAGTAATGGCTTACAAATTTTGTGTTATTTGTATATTTACGAATTTTATCATGAAGAGTATTTAATAGCAAAGACAAATTGTTTGCTTTTCAATTTTATAAATGCTTGACAAATTGTCTTTGTCAAGCTAAAGACCAGGAACTTCCTTGATCCTTGTTGACGCAGAGTTTCCCAGGAAGGAACTATTCAGGTATGGGTGAATTATCCGTCCCTGCCTCCCAGTTTAGCTCACTCCTCCACCATCCATCCATCCCCTGTCAGTACAAGACCCTGAGTATATTTGTGTAGACTTGGTGGATGTGACAACCTTTCAGTATAGAGCTACAGAGGAAAAGTATCCCTGCACAGATCTAGAGTTTGGGACATTTTTGACTTGGAGAAGGTTTTGCACAACCCTCCCAAATCCCTACCTACCGCAGCGTGCAAAATACCCACTTGCACACTTGCACATTGCAGCCACTTTTTGCTTGGTGCAACTTACTTTTAAACTCAGGTTGCACAGGGTGCAACTTAGATTTTGAGCCTCAGAACTCGATTTTGTTCTCAATTTACATGGAAGAAATAAATGGACTGAGGCAGCTCCGTTTCATATCAGCCAAACATGTATGTATTGTACCTTTGTTTCAGAAATTAGTGGATTGTAGGTGGTGCAACTTGAAATTCAGTTGTGCAACCTAGTTTTTGCCCCAGGTTGCATACTGTGCAACCTGGCTCAGAAAAGTATTTTGTACACTGCTACTGTGTGGACAAATTTGCCCTGTGGTAATTAGAGGTATGGCTTTCTGGAAATGGAGCCTGCTGCTAAACTTGACCTTCACAGGGCAGAAAATTCCTGTTTGGGAATAGGTGCACCTAACCTGAACATTTGGGACACAACATGGATTGAATTAGACACAATAGACTGTAAGCAAAACCTTACTTCTGATACTGAAATGTCAAGAAAATGCTGTATGTAACTATTAATATTATGGTGTATGATAGAACTTTTACATATGTAACCTTTCACAAAATAGGAATACTTAGGAAGAATCACAGACAGCAATTACAATTTAGATGTACAAGCCTAGAAAAGTGCACATATACCCAGTATTTTCATGCCTCTAAACCTTAGCCTGGATACCAACCTCTGGCCCAGTCTCAATGGTATCTATCGTGCGTGGTCCAACTCTGTAACTGTGTGTAAGGAGCTTCTATAGAATTTCCTTGGGGTTATGTTGGCCCTACAGCCGAGGAGTTGGGCTGTAAGGGCCCTGGAAACAGTTTGGCATCCAGGCTAATCATAGCCTGGTTACCAAACCCCAGCCCGATCTCAAGTACAACATGAAAGATATTTGAGGTTGGGGAAAGATATTTGAGGTTGGGGTATGGTATCCAGGCTAGGCTAATCAGGGAGCTGTGCTGTTAAGGACCTGGAAACAGTCTGGCGTCCAGGCTATCCAAACCTAACCTCCAGTAGGGCCAAGGAAAACAATCGTCCAGGTCCTGTACAGACCGGGAACCCTGCCTGTATATCTCTGCCATTACCAGCGAAGGGACCATGTGGATCATGTAAAGACGACAGGGTTTATTTTCGCTCACAGCAGAGCGTCTAGACTGGCCCACTGTGGCGTGGACTCGGCCAGACTCGAAATACCACCTGCATATGCAGGTTAGTGCAGGTAAAATTGGAGCTGTGCAGGTATTTCTGGTGTCTACCTGCACCTAACCTGCACTGGTCCATGTACTGGGTTTTATACTTAAATGACCTACATGTACAAAAAGGTATGATGTATATAGGTGTATATGGTCATTATCTGCATTACCACCTATAAAGTATAAAAGGAAAAAATAGCAATGCTTCCTCAACAATTTCAGTATGATCCATACTTCCTAAATTCTGAGTGGTGCAGGTAGAATTTGTCTGGTGCAGGTAATTTTTAACGTTACCTGCACCAGTGCATGTATGCAGAAAAAAGTATTTCGAGCCCTGACACGGCCAGACTGGTATGTTAAACAGCTAGCACCTTCCCTCCATACAAAGTGGTTATTAAATTAAGGGGAAGCTGTCAGAGAAGACCCCCTACCAACTGAAAGGGATAACTCAAATATTACAGTTGGCACCTGTCTTTGCTTTGTAGTCTATATTTATACATACACCTCCCAAGTTTAAGATATAAAGTTTAACAACAGAATCATTCCTACCCCCTGTACTTGTGATTGTCTTGGCAAGGTTAGGGATAGGTCCGTTGCTAAGTGCTTTGCGAATTAATATAAATTGGTGATGATAACAGATAAGATGCACTTAAAAATGTTTGGTCCTTAGGACTACATGTATGTAAAGATGGTATCTGCAACGATCAAATTTTTGAAATCAAATGTCTCCATAGCTGTCTACATTTATGAAGAAAGAAAAGGGACTTGTAAGTTATAGTTGTAATGCTTTACTTTCTAATATTCAAGTAGGCAAGTACTTGTACTTTGATTTACTGCAGTCAGCACTAAAAGTATTAATAGGAGATTGTTGGAAAGATTGTATTGTTGTTGAAGTGTTGACTACAAGTCATAAAAGTTGTTATGATGTTGTATAGATAAGGTATAGTGATGTAAGGTGAAGGTAAACATACTTTTTTTTATTGAGGGGAATAATAAGACTTTTTCCATGGAGTAGTAGTGTAGTGTGGCTTTACTATGGCACATCATGCCACATGTTTTGGCCAAGCAGACAGGTTCACCCCATACTTTTAAGGATAAGTAAGTGTGTTGGGTCCTTTCATTTGTACTAGTAGTAGAGGCGTGACCATACGAGGGACGGATGGATCTTTACAGTAGATGGTCAGTTGTTGTCAGCAGCTGTTTGTGAAGAGACATTTCACTTGGGAAAGACAAAGATGTAGATGTAGTTAGATAAGGACTTGGGCTACACCAATTTGATTCACTGGTTTTTGTATTTCTAAAGAAATATGTTTGAAAGAAAAACTACATCATAGTACATGGAAACAAAACCAGGTTTATACCTTGTTTACCCAGTTTTATGCAGCAAATACAGTAATATGTCTCTGTTTTATGCTGCCTGCTTTCTATACTTTTACTTTAAAATCTGTCTGAGAGCCTAGGCAATGAATTGGCGTGGCCTTGGGATTTACTGCCGGGTATTGTTGGGATGAAGTCAGTCTGTGCACAGCCGGTAGTAATGGTCTCCGGCCATGAATGCCCAAATCAGCCCGGTGAAAGGCGATGGGACGAGTCACCGTGAAACTCGGCCTGATGCGAGTTCGGTTGTGCCCTTTGTCAGCCCGGGATCGCTCCGCTTGGTAAACCCGCCGGCAGACAAAATGGCAGGGAGGCTGAATACCGGCATTAGCACCCGTCAAAGGGCCCAGTCTTCCCGAGGCTGCTCCGACCCTGGCTCATCTATAGACTCCCCGCTGCAGCTGGGTGATGTTGTCATGGATACGGGAGCGTCTGGCACAAAAAGTGGCATTATCTTGCAAATTGAGCTGACTTGGCAGTCCCTGGTGGAGGGTAGGGGAATTCAGGACAAACATTTTATGTGAACTGTTTCTGTGGAATTTGATGTTTTTTGTGCAAAACTAAAAGTCTCCCAAACTAAAAGTGCTTATTTTTTGTATATCTTGGATAGCTTGCAGATGTGATTTAGCCTTGTTAGGTGAAAGGGCAGTTTGAAACAAGATTTGATTGTTTTTGACGTGTAAAATGCAAGAAAAGGGAAAATATCTTGTTTTGCTGGACATGTTTTTATTCCGAGGGAATGTTCTGCATTGCCCCTGTCCTGAAAGTCTGAAAATGGATGTTTTTGCCTGAAAGTTCAACTTCAAGTAGCTTGCTTTTCTGAGCTTGACATGTTATTGTTCCAGATAGTGGCAAAGAACGGTTGAAGGAAGGCTTTGCATTTCAATGGAAGGTTTGAAAATGGATGTTTTTGTCCGAAAGCGCGAGTAGCTTGTTTTTTCGCGGTGCCTGTTGTTGTAACAGGTGACAGCCAAGAGGGTCGGCGAAAAGTTCAGGCCCTTCCCCCCAACCCCGGCGTAGTTTATTTACTCTGAGGAAGTCTGAGGGATAAATCAGCAAGACTCCGTCATCACCCACTGGAAACTACATTAGATTCCAATTAAGAGAGCTGCACACTTCGCAACTTGTGCCTCCTTCCCCAAACATGCCTACAAGGGTGCGGGATAAAGGTAGTGGGTTTTATATGATGGGCAATGGCAGGAAGAAGCATTCAAAACAAACGCATACCTTCCTTTGTTGACGTTTTAAAATGACAGCCGGTATAGAAGAACAATGGAGAGTTGTAACTGGATAGTCTACTTTAAATCATATCATAGGCGACAGTTTGGACGAAGAAATGTTGTGTAATAGAGGCCAGGCGAAGGTGGCTTCTATTGTCTCTAATGGCCTTTGATGCATTTTTGTTCGATTGTATGGATGAATCGAAGCATGCTGTGTGCGGTGTTCATACCACCTTTATGCCCTGGTGTAGCATTGCAGTTGACAGAGGCAAGAAAGGCCTACAGCTATGCATGAAGACCATGAATATATTTCTGTTATAAAAAAGAGAATAAAGCTTTGGTTTCCTTTACCAAAATCACCATAGTGTTTATGTAGTGCATATGAAAGCAAACAAGACCGTAGTAGCATATGGAAAGACACCCAGTGATGTACAATCACAGGGCTATGGACAACCCACACAAACCAGAAATTACATTGACTAGAAGAGCAGCGCAAACTGGAACCCAAAATTTCTACCTGGCCAAAGAATCTACTCTACTCTAGTACCCTGCTCCAGTCACTCAAACATGGTATGCACTGGAAGGTTGGACAAACAAGTAGCCATAACATGTCAGCACCTCTCCCTCTTGTAAATTCTGACTGATGACAAGTAAGCAAGCAGCCAGAGAAGAGAGGTGGGGGGCCTTAGAACTACTTAGGAAAATAGTAATTAATATAAAATTAGTGTAAAAGGAGTGATGTGGGTGGCCAATTTATCTTGCCTTTGACTTTGAATTTGTTATTTGTTGAAGAAACCTAAAGCAAACCAAGGGTAGGGTTAATTCTGTTATCTCTTCTCTTATCTTGATAGTTGAAAATTTTGAAAGTGAGTCTCAAATTCGTTTTGACTTCATCCCAGCAGCTTAATTTCATTGCCATCTGGTCAATGTTATATTAATATCTCATGAACCCCAGGCACCGATTGAGTTACTCCCTAAAAATTAGGTTACCCACTGGGTGGTGGTGAGATATAGATACTTGTGATAGATCCCCTAATGTGTGTGTTCATCAATTGCCTATTACATGTGGTAACTCTGTACCTGCATCATGTAGAGATTTCATTTCTGGGAGGCCACAGGCAATTTCCCTGGCTAAAATAATGATATGTCTCCTGTTAGAAAGTAGATGACTCTAGAATAATCTTTATTGGTATTCTATAACTCTTAAAATTTAATAGCAATCTGTGTTAGATATGTGTTAAGTTATCTTTCAAACATGTCCTAAAGTTGGCAGCCTAAACAAGTCACCATAGTCCACATAAACTTTTAAATGTTAGTATCTTTTACAATCTAGGATAGTGTAGACTCTTATGTTTAACTTCATGTGCTGTATGGATTGTTTTACACTGGAGTACCCAAGTATTTAGCCTCGGGTGATTTGTGGACGTTTTCTTCAGCCAATGATTCATAATTATGTCAGGTTAGACTTTAAAACTGGGCCCCCCGTGGTGCACACACGTCTCGGACATCCCCCCTTGTCTTTCCTACGTCTTCAAGTTCACGGCTACAAAGTTTAAACTTTTCCCCTCCGAATCCTGGTGTTTAAACACTCGCTGTGTCTGGATAGCGTCAAACGGGCGAGCAGGTCGGCAGAATGCAGACAGATTCACCCCCTTGTGCGCCTTGGTAACAAATCTGGCCCGGGGCGAAATCTTTCCATTGTGCGGGGGCATCCGGCATGGGCCGACAGACAGCTAATTTGAGCTATTTACTGGCAAGCCCGACTGCCTGCACTGATGATGTCCGTATTCCTGACCCGCCGCCCGTGTCACAGACTCAGGTGTTCCCTTCCCACCACACCTGTGTCACCTTTACGGGCAATTGGGAGTCGCGGCGAGGCCGTGTTGTGTTTGATACGCAGGGATTTCCTGCCTAGAAGAGTCGCTAGTGAGCTGTACGCTCACGAAAACCCAGAGCGGTGTCAGCTCAGGGTTGGGTGTAGCCGGAGGGTGTTTTGGGTAATGGATGCCGCTTCAGTTCAAACCCTGGAGACAAAGGTTGTCGAAGATGCCTCTCTTACTCCAAAATCATAGCACTACACATTGCTCTACATTTGTGGTCAGACTACACAAACTGTTCACTGTTGAAAGCTGGGGCAAGTGTCAACAGATTGTAGCATGGCCAGGGGTGTTTTTACTAATAATATGCGCCCTTTCATTCTTTCAAACCTAGGTAACAAAACTACACCACTTTGTTCTACATTTCTGGTTTAACTACAAACTGTTGGCTACTGAAAAGTGGGGCCAGTGTCAACAGACAATAGTATAGCCAGGGGTGTTTTGAGTAATATTTGCCCTCTCAAATCAAGATTGTAGAAGGTTGTAGAAGAAGCCTCTCTCTCGCTAGGTAACCATCTCCCACCTTGCTGTACATTTGTCAGGGAGTAATCTCCAAGCAGATCCTACATTAGCATAAGATAGAATCAAAAGCTGGCAGAGGAATGCAGCTGGCAGGGGGGGCAGGGGCGCCTAGCTCTAAATGTTATTCAGTAGATTTCTAGCGAGGTCAACGCCCATGAAGCCGGTTCTTTCAAATGCGGAGTAACCAATTAACACCAGACCGGTGGCACGCGGGGGTCAGGGAGGAGTGTTTCACACCTATTGTCCGTCGATTACTAGCTGTTAAATACCGTCAATACATTACAAAGGACATCTTTCTAGGGATTTCTTTAGTTTGCAGTTTTTTTTTGTGAGCTGGTCCCTTTAAATACTGGTAATACTAGTATATAGAATAGAAGTACGGACTGAAGAATCAACTTACTACAGCCGTTGCACATGGGTCTTTAGAGACGTCTTTTTACCTTATTACAAGATCCAAGTTGTGAGTTGTAGAACTACGTGCTGTTTTTACTATATATTTTACAGAAATAACAACAATGTAAAATGTGACACATGTTACATTAGCCCAAAACTTTACACACATCATTGCAAAATGCATGCATGACAGCAAATGCATGCATGACAGCATGCCATATTATGACCGTGTACTGGCTCAACATTTAGTACATCTACTGGCTCAACATAGGTAAGTATACAACTTCTTAGGAAATATGGATACAGTACATTTGATTATAACAATACAAGTGCTAATACTAACTTATTGGTGACCTGTTTATAACGAGGCCATACAGCCGGCTCATCACAAAAGTACCTGTGGCTTATGGCGGAAGAGAAGGGTCTACTGTACTTTTAATTCTACTAAATTCAATAATTCAATAAAATCACATTGATCATTTATCTGCGTCCATTCTTAGGGCTAACCCAAGTCACTTCCTCGTCACAATTTTTACACGTTGTGGAGGCTTCTGTAGCTTCTTGACACAAACATAGTTCGACGTTCCACAGTTGTCGCAACGGGCGCGTAGCGACCGCTCCATTAGCGCGAGCGCAGCACCATTGAAAGTGTAAAACTTCATCTCTACAGTCCCTCCGCTTTTTGATCATCCAACTTTCAAAGTTAACTATATTCAAGCTGATCGATCTAGACGTACGGAAGAACTCAAAACAGCAACTCAAATGCGCTTGGGTTGAGTGTAGGACATTTACATGAAACTAGATGGCTACAAGAGGTGCAATTAGCCCGTAACTAGGCTGCCATTGGCTAATTGTCGACGGCGGTCAGTGACCTGCTAGCAGTCATCTGATTGGTCCTCGCTAGAAACCGTCAGAAATCTAGTGCATATCAAATAGTGTACACGGGAGGGGTCCGCGCAAAGCGTAACGGGTAATTAGGCCAAGCGGGTTCATTCGAACTGTGACCACTGCAGAGGGCGGACGTCCCCGGAGCTTCGTAAACAAGCCAAAAATGGCTGCCTCCGGAGGATATCGTGTTCTTCTAGTGCTGTTTCAGGCCACCAACAGCCATTTTCCGGTCATCTTCGTGTCCCACAAAACACACGGTATGTGTAGACTTTGTTAACAGTGTAATTCATTTGCAATGGGTAACGTTAACGTCAGTACCCCGACGGAAATAAAAGAGCCACCGCGCGCTCCCAAACCAACAGTGGTCGGAAGCTACATGACATACTGCAGGTGATATGGGGAATCCTACTACAAGCAACTACTGTTAGGTGCACATGTGTGGGGCGTAAGGATATACTGTAGTTCTTTTCGTTGCAACTAGTATGTGTCGGTGAATTGTGCATAAATTTTTCGCTCGGCACTCGGCAGCTAAGGGGGAGGGGGGCGATATATATCCCCGGGTCATAGACTTGTGGGTTGTTGTTCAATTTTGTATCGGCACACGAACATAGAAAGTGCTCACAGTACAGTTCGAAATTACGATAAGAATTCGTAACTACAGTTGTGTAATTTTGTGCGATTGTGTCACTATTGTGGATATCAGTTCGAGTAGTTCACGTTGTCATTTGAATTGTATATAATATAAACTTACCTTGAAACCGGCTGCACATGGAATGCCCATTTTAAAACCTTTTTGTTTTATGATCCACAGAATGTACATTACTTCTACCAGTCCTTGCTTCATCTAGAGTTATCAGTATCACCAAAGATGCTGTTGAAGTCTCATGTTTGCTACACAAGGGTAAATGGCATGCATTGTATTTGTCAAAGAATTATTTTTTTAAGCAATCAACATAGAGGTGAACATCAAGAGTTTATTTCATCACCTACATTCACTGAATAAGTCTTTCTGAAATAACTGATAAAACAGATACATGTATGTTACTTGCCAGCCCTGCTGGGCATGAGCAAACCTATCTAAGCATGTGCTTACTTCATACTTGATGGTACAGGTATATCCTTTATTACATTGTACTTTTTGTAGACAAGTATGTTGTGTGCATGTTACCAAAAACTGCTGAAACAATTTAGGATTTTTCGGGTTGACTGAATTGAAGTGAAGGAGGATTAATCCACTGTATTATGTACCATTTGATGTAATGTTGCACAGCACTCAGTCTCTGCATTGAAGATTACCTGTATTTTAAATGTTGTTGTCTTGTATCTATGCAGAACTGAGTAGATGGTGTCATTGCTTGGAAATGAATATGTATAATAGTCTTTAATGTCCACATGTTGCCCTTAGGTTCTAATACTCATTCCAAGCATAGATATTAAATACACGAATGAACAATTGTCCAGTATTGTACTTACCTGTGTGATTTGCCCTGAAGTAAGTTGTGATCATGTGTGTGTTCTATGAACTTTGCTATAGTCAAGTCAGGTTATTATATGCTTCTTCAAGGATTGTTGTGTAGAGGTTCTAATGGACTTTGGCTGTACAGAATGTAGCTTCAGGAAGACTGTAGCTGTAGATTGCATACAGATGATGATCACATGTATATTTTGTATATTGTTCACATTCATCGAGTGATACAGGTTTGCCAAAAGTCCATTTCTTACAACAGTTCACCATTATGTATTCCTGTATGCCTTGATCACATTGTGAAATAGACAGCAGTTTTGTGATGGGAGTATATAGCTTGTAGTGCAGTATCGGCTAAAGATGACATGAAGAGTGGATTGTAGTTTGCGCTTCTGCGCAGAATCCTGCTTTACCTTTTAACTTTGTGCAAAGAGCCAATTATAACACATCTATGGAAGAAGATGATGGAAAAAATTTCATGTATCTTTAACGTTTAGTTATATTTGTTGACAGCGAGTGTTGGACACATGAAGTTGCAAGAAATATGTATTTGAAATACTAATAGTCTACATATCTTATGTTATAAGCTACAACACTTTTTGTCTTGTGTGATATTCAATGATAATAAAAACTTGAATATAAGAAGAACTTGGAGTTGGAGAAATTCTTTTCAACAAGAGAATGACTTTGCCTAACCCTAAGATTGTAGAATATAAATTTTATAACTTGCATTTGAAATACTGGGAGTCAACATATTATAACTTATGACCACTGGAAATGGTAAAATGCTAAACTATAGGAGTGGGAACATTACTAGTAGATATCTGGGACACAGCAGTGAACTGTCATGTTTACACTAGGACACATATGAAACTTACATTCACAAGTACAAATGGAGCTAAATCTATTATAACCCAGCATTGTAGAATTTGTGTCAGACATTTCCTAGTGTCATGAAAGTATCTGAATCCAATCCCAGGGTCTGCATTGAAACCTCCACTCTCTGATTCCTACAGTTACTGCACTGCTCGGTTGTTGACATCAAACTAAGTCAGGAAGAAGAATCATGTTCTGTTAGGTAAAGCACAAAAAATTGACAAATTAATGCAAGTGGATTGATGCAACTTATAATGTAACTACACAAAATTTATGCATGTGGTTGTCCACTCCCATTTACTAGTACATGTACTGTCATGTAATGGAATGTTGCATTCCATCTGGAACAGAGCCAATGTATTCCAAGAAGCAATAGTCCTTGTTGTTTACAACGCTATCTGAATTTTTCACACAGGTTTTCTCGGGGGATCGGAAGGAAACTGGCGACTACGATAGGTACAATTTTTGAGCCCCCCTCCCCATTTTGCCGCGATGTAAAATCTTGTATTTTCTGCCGGTTTTATTCACAATTATGATAAAGCATAAAATCCCCATGATACCCAATTTGGTTCCAGTCGGATTTTGATATTTTTATGTTACCATAGAATCGATCAATAAGGAAGGAATCCCCGAAACTTTCGTACATGAAAACAATAGCACGTTGCTTCGTAACCCGGCCGCCATCTTGGATTTCACGGCGGGCCCCGCTTGCCTCGCCGAGTTTGACCGCTTGTAGTGGCTTAACTATTGGTGGTTCAATGTGGTTCAACTTGAGTTTTGAGAAGTTAAAGACACGGACTTTACGCTGAGATAAAAAATTTGCAATGAACCACGCTGTAAAATTGAAAACTAGACCCCTGAAAACTACGTAAAATGGGCAAACTCCAAGGGCCTGCTATAAGCATGCAGAGGGTCGCAAACATTTCGACGAGAAAATCGGCAAGTTAACACGTACCTGGTCACAAAAATCTCTCTCCAACGATGAAGACATATCTCTGTAACAGTTTGGTAGAACTCTGGTCTTTCAAAACAAGACCAATTGTGAGAAAATACACAAAACTGAGGAGTAACAAATAACGCGCCTTACGGAGCATTTACAAAGTACCAGCTACGTGATTGGATAAGCCCGTCCCCGGAGGGTTCACGAGGGTTCACGTGATACCCCCCCACCTCCTCCTGGCAGCTGGCTTAGGAGTGTGTTTCGCTACCGGGCAAATAGACACCTTTTGGCTGACACTCCTTGGCCAGTTTGGTACTATCTTATGCCATTGTAGGATCTGCTTGGAGATTACTCAGGGAGGTCCCTGTGTTCGTTTACTCTTGAAACTGGGGCTAGTATCAACGCCATGTTGAGCACAGCCAGGGGGTGTTATGAGTAATAGAATAGATGCCCTTTCAAACTGAGTAAACAAAGGGGTGAAGCGGAGCTTCTCTCTCACTAGGTAACTATCTCCGACCCCCAGCCTTGCACAGTCAGCGTCCCTGTCACCAGGTTTCCCCTCAAGTTCTGAGGAAAAATTTGTAGCCACAACAGCAGGAGGGGTCCTTCGGAGATAGTGATACCCTGAAACTAGCTCTAGTAGCTGGGTAGCTAAGCACACTTGCTCATTGTGTGGTGTTCTGTGTGGTGCGGCATGCAGTTGTTTTGATGCCCCCGTTCCGTTCATTGTGCTGGATTCTCCAGTTTTGGTGTGCGGTTGTTTTGAGTTTTGATGCAGCTTTGATTCCGTTCTTTGTACTGAAACTGGAGACTTGCACAATCTCTTTAAATCCAAAAATCTGACAGAATAACAAATGTTTCGCTGGCCTCACACCATGAAAAGAGATGGCTACAAGGAAAACTTCCATCTTACATAATTTACTCCTGAACAATCTGTCTAGTTATGCTTTGTTGCAGACTTCCACTCTGTCTGTTTTCTTCCACTCCAGTCCACCAGTATTTTCTGAAACCGAGAACCAAAATATTACATTGGTATGGCCTAAGATGGCTGCCGGTATTCTACCTGCTCTGATTGAAATCGGATCGAATAATTACCGGACGTGATAATTAAGGCTTCCTTAATTACTGATGCTAAGATCTAATTACACCTTGAGGCAGTTGCAGTGTTCCTTAAGGCGTACTGGTCTGTCCTTCACATTCTTGAAGATTCTCACTTGAATCTTGTAGCCTTGTCTTGTGTCTTAAACCATGGAGAAGCCTTTAGACAACCACTTGTGAAAACAAGTTTGTGTAGTTGGATCCCCTGCGTGTTTGAATGTGGATTCGCCAGTGTGTGTGTGTATGTGTTGGGACTACGTGATGGCAACAGGGAAGGTCAGACTTAAAATGGCTCCGTCTAAGCCGGATTAGGCTCCAAGGTTGACTAGGCAGACAGAGAACCACCAAGGTTGGTCTGGAGTTACTGTCCAAGCAGAGGTTGGTGAGAAAAATTGTGACCCTTTCCTTATGCGCCATATTTTATACGACCCACCTTCTTTGGTGGAAAGGCTGGTCATTAAAGATATGCCACATAAGGAAAAGGTCACAATTTTTCCCACCAACCTCTGCTTGGAAAGAAGTCAGGATTAGGCTCCAGAGCAGGCTTTGAACTCGAAGACAAACTTCTACTTTCTAGCACTGGGTTTGTCCTTTTATTGCTCATTCAGTGATTGTATAATATCATACAGTATCATAATTTGCTTCTTTCTGCACTTTAACAAACAGCCATGTTGTAAGAAGTAGA
The DNA here is from genome assembly GCF_000003815.2 of Branchiostoma floridae. Lineage (NCBI taxonomy): Eukaryota > Metazoa > Chordata > Leptocardii > Amphioxiformes > Branchiostomatidae > Branchiostoma > Branchiostoma floridae. Next base: position 315,319 of record NW_023365758.1, read on the forward strand.
GATTTGGGAATCACAGAAATACACAGACACACAGACAGATGCATGCACACACACACAGATGCGCACACACACACACACACACACACACACAGATATACCAAAATTCACTGCTTTGAATCTGTCAGACTAGGCCAGTAAGTACTTATCAATCAGTACATAATCAGAGAAAGAATAGCACCACAGAGCCTGCTAAGGATGCTTCAGTAGGTTTTCCCTGGCACCAGAAAGTCAAAGGTCCCATTGTGAGAAAACAAGCCATGACTTCTCCATATCCCCAAGGCTGGATGTGCTTTTCTCACATCTGGGTAGTCTGAAAGGGGACCCACTGTCTGGTGATGAATGAGAAAAGGGGTGATGAGAAGTAATCATCATAGAGACAATAGAGTAAACAAATGGCTGGGAAGTGTGTAATGATGGTTTGAGTGGTGAAGTTCAACAGCTGATGCCTCTCTGTCTGTTTGCCTCATGTGTATTCACTATGGCACGTGTATGGTCACGCCTTGGTAGTGAGCTTGAATTTTTCTATAATTTTAGAAATGAAAAATATGCCTTTTCTCTATGATATAATGGTTAAGTCTAAGATTAGTTAATAAAATGAGTCCCAATACTCATGGTTCCTTATTGTATCCTCAAGGAAGCAAAATATTGTTTGGTGTGTCTGTGTGTGTATGTATGTGTGTGTGCTGTGTTTTCTAACACACAGAAAAGATGCGAAGTCTGCCATCTTTGATGGTCTTGTTTTGAACTTGATTGCCCAGGACTTGGACTGGAATGACGAACATGGTGGTGTGTTTGAAGAAAGGGCAATCTCCCCAAGCTGAGTTCCTACCACTTGAGAAGTTGTGTGAACGTTGCTGCATAGCTGAGTTTATTGGATTCATCTTAAATCATTAACTTCAAAACTGTCACTTCGGGAGCATTTATAAAGCGGAATGAAGACATTTATTGGTTTATGGTGTCTTTTTCAAATAAAACCTTTGTAATTTACCTCCCCAATCCAGCTTGTAGGGTAAATAGGTTTCCCAGTGATGTGTAGAAGGTGTTAAGCCACCTCTTAAAAGTAATTTGAACACAGTTTGGCAGGGAAAGGACTTGGTAACTGGGCTGACCTAAAAACTGTAATTGGCTTTGGTCAGGGACTTTTTGTGTCTCAGTCGGTGGCATTGAATTCTGTTACCACCACCAAAAGTGGGACAAAATCAAGCTAGACAGAATATTGAATATATAGAATACACATCCTTTACTATCCTGTATATTTGGATGTGTTGTTAGCTAGCTTATGTATGGTTCAATAAGGAATTGAATGAAGTTGAATGTAGGTAATTATTACCTCCAGACATTGTTGTTGTAGTTGGCATTGATTATGTTGGAGGATTAGAAGGGGAATTGCGCTCAAATCTATGGATCTTGGCAGTCCGGAAGCCAGTTAAGGAAGGGTAGGATTAATTGTTTTGCCCTTGATGACTTCCTGAAATCAATTAAAATACTTGATGTGGTTAATTAAGGTTGCCTGTGAGATGTTGTCATTTGAAAAAGGATACACACCTTTCCTCAGCTCTGCAATACACATTTTCTGTTCTTTCATAAAGTCACACCAATTTTGTTGGTTTTCAGATCTTTTTTGATTGGAATAAAAATAATAATGAAAATAAAGGCCCAGGTTCATACCTTGGTGTACTCAGTTTTTTGTAGTTAATACAGTCATTTTGATGTTTTGTTTTCTATGATGTCTGCTTGATGATTCAAATGTTCAGGAACCTAGCCTGGATACCAGACCCCAACCCGAACTCAAAAATTTTGATTTTTTCCCACATGATAGATATTTTTGAGATTGAGATGGGATCTGGTATCCAGGCTATCAGGAACCAAGAAGAGAAATTTGTTTGGCCTAATCAAAGTAATCGGCATGCAAAGGACTGCCTTTGTTCTCCTGGACCTTGTAGATTCAATCAAGACTCCATTGCAGGTTAATTTCAGGTGGAAATAGGCATGAATCTCCCAGGGAATCCCGGGGATACCTCCTGCTTCTGATCACCAAGCAGGTGGAAGACCTGATTGAATCCCGAGCCAATCCCTGACTCCCCGCCATGATTAAAACCGAATCGGTGTAATTAAAAAGGAATCGGGTATAAACGGCATCTGGTACGGACCAAATGAGCGCCATTACCCCCTTCGTGTAATTGCTAATGAAGGTAGAAAAATCAATGGCCAGTCATTTATTCACATATTATGGGCTATAAATAGGCAAACATGGCGACCCCTTTAGTTTGAAATTAGATGATGTGGGCCAGATGAGGGCTATCATGCTATTCTGTGTCCCTCCTGGGACGTTTTGGTGTGTAAATCGATCTTATATTGGCTCAGTTTCGTTCAAGGCTATTTTCTGTCACACTGTATTTTAGAGAAAAATTATCGTGAAAATGTATTAGTAATTACTTGTGCAACCAAAAAAAGGCAGCAATGTTGATGTTGAGGCAAGATGTATTTATAATAAAGATCCTTCACCTTAACTTAAGTACTCCACGGAAGGTTATAATTTTGTTCCCAAGTTTCTAATTTCAAACCTGTTGTAGGTATAGTCGTTGAAAAGCCTAACCGGTCCTATGACGTTGGTAGTGTAGTTTTTAGCTTAGGCCGATTCTCACCAATATGCGGCTTATTGTTGCAGAAGAGTTTAACGTGAAACGGTAACTTTGATCTTGCACTAGATCCCCCTTTGATGTCTATTGATAGCCTTACAATAGACCTGTAATACTGCCACATCTCTACTTGCCATTGTTACATGTCGGTGTGTGCCACAGAAGTCTACGTTCAACCAAGCCAAAAGAACACCTCTAATTTTCATAGTTTTGAAAATGTTTAAGCTCAAGAATCCACAAGTTCCCTTGATATCTTTAGATTGCAACGACTTGACTGTAATTTTCAGCCTAGGAGACTTCCATTTTCTATCTGTTTAATTTGCACTAGACTCACAACTCTGTGACATCACCAAAGGAACACCTGTGTTACACTATAGTTGCAACCTTCTGCTGCTCAAGCCAAGGTAATTCCACTCCGAAAAGGCCATTAAGCAAAGAAAACATGTTCCAGGCCTGGGACCAGTTTATCCAGCTAAGAAGGCCAAACAATTCGCTGTGCCGATCGCTTGCTTTTCTAACCCGTGCAACGTTTAACAGTGACCTGCTATTGGTGCACCCCCCACCCTCCTTTGGGCTGAAGTTATCTTCTCGGTACACCTGGTATAACAAGGTCTCGTCCCAAAACATAGAACACAGAGTATGTTCCCTACGTGGGGTCCTCTACAATCTTAACAAACGTAAGCCTCAGCTCAAGGTAGTTAAAGACTGTACATTGTTCTCTTGGCCCCAATTTCTCTGTTCCATTATCTGGGAAGCATTCTCTGCTTTAATAAATTTTGCATGTATCTGCAGATAAATTTTCTCACAGTGTTCAGCTTCATTTGAGTTGGACTAGGATGCCATCTGTTGAGATATTTCACAGTGGTAGTGTATGTAATGTTACACCAATTCATTATGCTTAACTATGAAATGAAGTATTCCTATATATTGGTTACTACAATATGCAATGCACGTACCAAGCCTCTATTCTTTCAGCTTCAAGTTGTTTAATTTTTTTTCTTGCAATCTCAATTCATGGTCGATATTTCTAGACTTGCGGTATACACGTGAAAGAATTTGAATTTTACGGACGCCCTTTTTTGGGTATTTTTTTTTTTCAGATTTCGATCAAACATAAACATCCTGAACTTGTACTATAACCAACATCACACCAACACTACTGTATACACTACAGCTATACACCAGCAAACCTTGTTGCTTGTACAGTCTACTATCCCGGTAATTTTTGGTTGCCATTAGTCCGATGTTGGTGGTCTAACGCTGTTGCCGGAACCCGCCGGAAAACTTTTAACACTTCGGGGAGGTAATACTGGTAATAGTTCCCAGTCAGGCCCAGCCAATTTGCGAGGTTGTACCTGTAAGTTGTGTGGTACGGAGTGTAAGGGCTCCTGTGTTTGAGGGCAGGAGGGTGGAAAGTTGTTGAAACATTGCAGCCATCTTGTTTTCGTTGTCATGGGGAGATTCGATCGGAAGAATCTGTCCCCCCTTAGGAGTCTGTTTCTCTAGGATTTACCGCTCTTATCCGAGCTAATTCCAGTTTTACAGTTTGCAAACTAATTTTCCCTGTGCCTTTTCTGTTCTTCCGCTGTCCCAATATACCATCTGGGGGTACCTAAGGTGTTATCTTAATCCTGACCAAGCACCTTTAGCAGTTGAGATAAGAGTTGTCCATCCCTTTGCAATCTGTTGGTATCCAGCCATAGCAATGAAGGACTCTTCTCCAAGCAGAGGATTGGCCTGGTTTGGATGATATCTTTTCATGCATTTTTCGTCATTGGCCGTTCTATGTTGTGTTTTTCTACAAGGTCAGCATATGTAATGAAAAAGTGACAAAATAAAAAGACCAACAAAAACACCCCCAAAGATGTCTAAAACAAGCAAGATCCTACCTAACCTCTGCTTGGAGAGTACGCTAGGACTACATAACAATAACAAGCTCAACTTTTGGTAGATAGTTCCTTCTGACACTAAGGCAACAACTAATTTTCAGGTTTGGATAAATAGTATGATATTACAAAGTAGAATTTTACAATGCAGGCAGACATCATATGTATCATTTTAAATGTGAGAACCAGCAAATCAAATTAGTATAACCTTAACAGGAAGAGTAGTGATGTATCACTAATGGAGATCGAAATAAACCAAACCAAACCAAACTTCTGCCCCCGTGTTTTTGTATCATCGTTTTTACACCTGTTCCCATTAACAAGTTCTATGAATAAAGTCCTTACCTTTACCTTATTTTCAACGATTGTGTCCTATAATATTGTCTCAGCATTGATTAAAGGATTAAGAACTGCCTGGAGAAAGTTTGCCTTTCCCTCCTGCTGTTTTCACTGTACAGCTCTCTTAAACATGCAATCTTCTATTCATATCATTTACCTCACTTTCAATGGGTGTGCACTGATTTTTGGGACACCACAATAATAATTATAACCTAAGGAATTCATCGGCTTTGTTTTGGTTAGGATTAACAACTGCCTGGAGAAAGTTTGCCTTTCCCTCCTGCTGCTTTCACTGTACAGCTCTCTTAAACATGCAATCTTCTTTTCATATCATTTACTGCACTTTCTATGGGCGGGCGCTGATTTTGGGGACTCCACAAAGATAATTATAACCTTACAAATTCCTCGGGATTGTTTTGGTTTTGTCGGAACCCCTTTTGTAGCACACCTTTAGGGAACGCACCTGGAATCGTTGAATCGAAGATTAGAATGTTTGAATCACGCATTAATTGGGAGGATTGCTATCATTTACAGTTCAGTGGAAGTGAATCGCTTCCGAAGAGTTGATCATACCCTGGGTACAATCCAGACCCCTAGCAACTTTCTTTGGAACTGCAGTACAATTATGTTGAGTACCTTGAGTTATTGCCATGAAAGTTCATCAAAATGTCCTCTATTTCAAACTATATGACGTTTATTTTATTTCTAACGTCGGCAGAAAAAGTTCATTCCTACTCTAATAGCCATCAAAAAGTGCCCTTCGAACCAATTATTGGAACCTATTCGCCACCCAATTGACTGGCATGGTAATATGATAAGTCATACCCCAGGTTTTGTGTCAACAAGAGAACAGTAGAAATATTGTATGAGATTATCAGTATTTGCTCAGGTGGCGTTGGGCCTGGGTTCTTGGTCTGACAACATCCAAGTGACCGGCCGCTATAACCGATCACTCTGTCAAAGTCCCTGCACCGATTGAGACATATTTGTTTGTTGTCTGCTTATTGCAGTTTACAACAGTTTTGGTTGACCTGTTTTCGTAATGCCTAGGTTATGAGATGCGAGGTATTCCCTCCCGGATCTTCGAGACATATAATTAAGAAGTGCATCGTTAGGAACACCTGTGCAGCACAGATAGCAGACAGGCTATTACAGACTTTTGTAATATACTACGAAACATTCCGTTCTCTTGTTCCCATGGTAACGCCGAGAGGCCTGAAGACAAAATATGATTGCTATATAGCCTGACAAGACAATTTGATAGGTCTAGTGATTTTCATGCATATTTTTTTTTGCTGTTGTTGTTTTGTTGTGATAGGAAATTTTTATGAAAAAGCGTATCAAATTTCTCTCATATGTTCGGTGAATGTTGAAACAGCTTCTATTTTATTTGTGACTCACAAAGTTACATCTGTATTGTCACCATTGTACATATCATAACATATGTCATACATTGTACTTCGCAGTTTTAAAGGCAGGTCCATGGATTAGATCAGAGAAGACAGCTGTTTCTGTGTCATTGTTGGTCGGCTAGAAGCTAGAACCAAGGACAGGGACACATTGTTGCCTTATCTCAGACACCAAGGTGACTCCAGTGTAGCAGGTGTTCTCTAACAAGAACAAACTTCATGACTATGAGTATGACTCTAAGTTTGTCCAAGTGGTATATGTTACAGAAAGATTCCCAGTTTCCAGTGATAAATGATGTAAAGTTTCCTGTGAAGTCAAGTAATAAACAGCACCACTTAGTGTGTAAGTCTAGTGACTACACCAATATGAATATTTCTCTTTCTAACAGTTTTGTGTCTGCCCTCCCCACTCAAGCACAGGTAGCCAGTTTGTCCATTGGTGCCAGCCCAGTGTGAGTGTGAGTTAGGGAGGTATACGTTCCGAAGATTCAAACTTTCCAGTGAATGATAGTCTAACTAGCACCACTTTGTAGTGTGTAATTCTTCGTCTAGGACTCTTGCTGTATGGCAGTTTTATGTCTGCCCTCCCCACTTGAGTACAGGTAGCCAGTTTGTTCATTGGTGCTAGCCCAGTGTGTGGTTGGAAGCAGTTTGTCCCAAAGATTCTAACTTACCAGTGAATACTAACTAGCACCACTTTGCAGCTTGTAAGTCTACATATATGACTCTCGCTGTATGGCAGTTTTATGTCTGCCCTCCCCACTTGAGCACAGGTAGCCAGTTTGTCCATTGGTGCCAGTCCAGTGCGAGTTAGGGAGGTATACATTCCGAAGATTCAAACCTTCCAATGAATAATAGTCTAACTAGCACCACTTTATAGTGTACATGTCTACGTCTATGACTCTCTCTGTATGCCAGTTTTGTGTCTGCCCTCCCCACTTGAGCACAGGTAGCCAGTTTGTCCATTGGTGCCAGCCCAGTGCTAGTTAGGTAGGTCCAGCGTGTGTCTCCAAGGAGTGGGTGGGTACTTTGTAACAGGTGTGTAACCACTCAAGTCTTGTAGGGCGGCCAGAACTCCTTTGAATTGGAGATCAGAAAGTACGGGATGACTATTTCTGTTTTTGATTCCATGTAGTCGTTTTCGGTCTGTGTGTTTGTGTTTTCTGTGTGCCCGCAGTTACATAAATACATTGTCAATGGTGTGGCAGGAAGTGAGTAGGAAAATGGGTGACTTCATTTCTTTTCATTTCGCTTTGTTTTTTTAGCCACATCAAAGTGCTCTTGACCTGTTTTTCAGTGTAGTCCTTGGGGTTCAAGTTTTAAACAACATGTTAATCATCATACACTATACACCACACACAACAACATCAACGTCATCATGTAGATTAGTCATTATGACAATAGCAAATATACACAATGTAAGCATTGATGGCATTACACCAAAGGTTTATACTTGCAAGATGTGACTGGTATTATATACTACCCTAAAGATTCAGAAATAGATGAATAAATGAATAAATATTATTCTAAATGACCCCTTTCTCTTGCATCCTGTCTCCAGAGTATAGTGACAACCTGTCCATATAGACCAGTTTTTATCTGTCTGTAGAGTGGCCTTCTTCAGCAGTGTAGTGTAACTGTATATCACATCATAAATGTTGTTATGACTAACTTGGAAGTCTGACTGTATCGTCATCCTCTTGTCTTTACGTCTTCCCAGCCTATGTTAGGTCCGTGGGGCCGCGGTTTTGTCTTTCAGGAGATATGCCGAAAATCTGGGGATCTTTCGGGGAGGATTTCCTCCATTGTTGGGCTAACCCTGTGCATCTACCTGTAAAATTGGTCAACATTTGGTCGGCAGGAACGTGTAAACAGTTCCTGGAGTAATGTTTTGTTTTGTAGTTTTGTTGGTGGTTGCATGGTGGTAGGGCTTTTAAAGATCTGGAAAGTAAATTTGAAGGGATTTTGTTGTGTTATTTTTGTTGAATCATACAGTGAAAGTCTTTAACCCAGGTCTAGAATGTTTCCAAACCTTCAGGACATTTTAGTGCCTAAGAAGTGATGAAACTTGTGCTCATTGCAACATTTTAAGTGCCCTTAGCCATGAATCATCAGTAGAAACATGGTGGTTACTTAGTAGTTTGTTTCTTGATGCCTAGGATATTCTCAGTCATATAGAAGACCTTTTCATTTCATTTCATTTCATTTCCTGACATTGTAATTTGTAGATGAAATTTTTGCTTTTCCCAACATTTTAAGTGCCCCTAGCCAAGAATCGTGAGTAGAAACATGGTGCTTGGTGTGTTTGTGTTTCTGTTGGTTCTTCAGAGATATAAAAGACCCTTTTTCTGACATTTTAATGCCATTAGCGATGAAATTCTTGCTCCTAAATGTTGTATTGTAAGTGTCCCTAGCCATGAATAGCTAGTAGAAACATGGCGATTGGTGTGTGTGTTTCTGGTGGCTTTTCAGACATATAGAAGACCTTTTCCTGTCATTTTAATGCCTTCATGGCTTAAGTGATGAAATTTGTGCTCCTAAATGTTGCAAGTGTCCCTATCCATGAATCGTTAGTAGAAACATGGCGGTTGGTGTGTGTATTTCTGTTGCACAGTCAGGTCAGTTCACAGCACCCCGGGGTCACGCGGGTTAGGGCTCTACTCAATACCCAGTCTTTTTCAAGACAGCAGAGCAATCCCCCTGAATGCCAAATGGCGGAAATTTAATCCTCCCGGCCTCTCCAATGTCCCAGGCCGGGGAGGGTTGAATGGGGCGAGGAATGCAGGGTCCTTTTGTTGGGCTTTGTTTGGGGGTATCGGATGGCGGGCTGGAGTGTGCTTGTTGGGAATGGTGGCGAGCCATTCTGCATGGGAAACGTCGCTCACAGGATGTGGACAACAGACAGAAAACTCCTGTTGTTTACCAGTTTGGTACTACATGTACAGTCAAACCTGCACAAGTGAACACCTTAAAAAAAGATTGCCTTGCCATTCATATACTCAATGTATAGTCAAACCTGTATTACCTAGTGATCACCTGTAGAAAAGGATCACCTGGCCATACATATACATGATATATAGATAAACCTGTAGAAGTGAACACCTTAAAAAACGATGGCCTTGCCATTGATATACACAATGTGTAGTAAAACCTGCATTACAAGTGATCACCTTTACATTAGGATCACCTGGCTATAAAAGTATGATACACTAGTACATGATGTACAGTCAAACCTGTACAAGTGACCACCTCTACATAAGGACCTACCTGGCTATTGATATACAGTCGAACCTGTACAAGTGACAACCTCTACATCATAGTACATTAAAGGACCCCTGGCCAATATGACCACTTTGAGGTAGTCCCTTCAAATTCAATACTTAAACTCATTGAGTGACACAAGCATTATAGTCCTGTCTATATACCACCTGTCAACTTAAGTTATGTCAACTTAAGTTATACCAGATATTGACAGTTTTAAGACTGTTTGTTAATGTATTAAATAGATCATATCAGTTGGTATTAATATTATTCTGGCTTTGTTATCCAAACTTTTGAAGGAATAATATGGGGAGTTAGCAGGTATTTAGTTGTAAATAGTTTTTGGAGCTGAATTTTTTTTCTGACCCTTGCAAACATTTCTCTCTTATAAGCCTTCAGTTTTAATTCCGGTCACACAGTCCAGGGCACCGTGTCGTCTTAGACACCTCATAAGTAAATCAGGAGAGCGCAGAATGAACAGAAGATGACAGGCGCAGAAGTAACGCAAGACCTGGAACAAATCCGGCTCAACAGAAACCGCCTGCCCTTAACTGTGGTGTGGTACAAACTGGTGGTGACATGAAATCACATGCAAACGTGGTCAGAGTGTAGTTAATTGATCAACACTGGTATCTTTTGAATATGAGTACACAGTACACAGAGCTTTCTTAGGTTAGGTCTCTTTGCTTTTTGTACTAAAAAAATTGTAGTGCAAAGAATGCCTTAGACATTTGTATGTATCCGAGCACTTGAAGATCATGACCAGAGCATAAGGCACATGATGTCAGGAAAGAAAAATTGAGGCCTCTTTAGTTCACATCTTGCTTGAGGGAAAAGCTGATACTGATAGATGCATGTTTTGTCTTGTAACACAACTTTCTGACTGAAATCACGGTGGGACAGCTGCTAGTTTTGAATTAGAATATACTCACGAAGAATCTTTGTCGTAAGTTCAAACAGAGGACGTTTATGATAATTTTCATGAAAATTTAAATTTTAAGAATTTGCACAATTCAACTTATAGGGACATTGAATTAACAGAATAACTTTGTTGCGCAACAATTGTACAAGGTACAAATCTTGGCATGTATGCTACAGTTCTATAAGGCTAATCTACTTGATACAAGGGTGCAAGGTATGGGATGAAAATGGCCTTTTACAATCATTGGAGGGATTGAATTTAAACGAAAAAAAAGGGGAGGGGCTCCTGACAACACCCTCCCGACATTCTCAAATGCAGTGTGGCTCTTCTAAGACCTGTTGAGTAGTGTGCTAATGGTCCAAAACAAGCAAGAAGGGCTTCAGAAGCACAAGTGAACTTCGAGGGTACAAAGTAGCCAGACCCCCACACTTGAATGTTGACAGCAAAGAACAGATAAGACCAGACTAAGTTTGTTGATCGAATATCGTCTGGAATTTTAAAGCGAGAGGGAGAAGAATAAATGCATCTCTCCAGTCAGTTAAAAGACTTTCCTAAAACTGTTTTGCCCCTGCATACAACATGTCTGTTTATATGAAGATGCTGTTTTTTTAATGGACAATGACCTCAAGTCAGAGATTGGGTCTTTGTACACAACGAAGACCGGAAAAGTCAGTCAGAAACTTAAACTCTTAATGTTTGAATGTCAGTGTAGAATTTTTCCAATATCCGCTGTTCTGTACTCCCTCATTGATACTCTCACAAACATCCTTTGCTTTGCTGGGAATGGATGTGTTTTGAGCGTGCTCTCGGACAGGGTCGGAGCCAACCCACCATGACTTAACATCACAATAATTGGCGTGGTCAGTGTCGAGCCTTCCGATTCGCAAATCCTATCGGATCTCTCCCGACAATTCCGTCAAGCTTGGCATACTCTTTAACGTCGCTCGCTGATTGCACAGCGTCAGCGGCAAACTGCAACTGTGATGCATCGGGATAAGCAAAACCGACGAGGCAAGAATTAATGATGTTGTTCCTTCCCTCCCTGCCTATTCTCTCCCCGACAACTATCACCATGCTTATGACAGTGTATGGGGAAGTCGGCTTCCTGTGTCTCGGAAGCTCCATTTAGCTCGGTGACCGTTCGTGCCTTCCCCATTGTTTCTCTGTCAAGCTTGTTGGTTTCTTCGGTGGTTATTTGTATATAATTTACGTAAATGTCTCAAATGGGCCTCCTTTCATAAGCGTTCATCGCGGCAGCCTCCAGTGGAATTTCACAAAAGAAAGTCAAATGTCCATTTAAGAGTTACTGTTGACATCTTGGCCGCGCAAATTGGACCAAACACTACTGGGGGGTTGTGTACCGCATAGGGAACTCTTGTGTAAGTATTCCTCAATAGAGTTGTGGCAGATGCATCAACTGACATCGTCATACGTACCAGCCGTTTTGTGTTGTCTATTACTAATTAACAGGCTGAAGAAATAAATTGTTTGGTTTCCAGTGTTTCGGCCGTCAGAGTTGTATAAATGTTACTGCTGTTGCTAAAGCAATGAGACAGAAGACTTTATATGATGTTTGCGTTAAGTGGAAAAACATTGTCATCAGGTGTTTCTTTTTTTGTTCTTTTAAGGCCACTAGAATTTGATTTGTTGGTTCTCGGAAAAATAATGAAAACAAAGCTTGAGGACCTTCATGTTTTATACTTTATACTTTATTTTATGCTGTGATTGAATAACTCATATTACATATTAACATTTTCATCCTTGCCCTTTATTTTATGATGTCCGCTTGCTGTACTTTCACCTTAAATTGTCCGAAAGTAAGGAAGTATATTGGACTTTGGAATGACCCGAGGAATTTAAGGATTACAATTATTGTAAGAAAGCTGAAGACAAAACTGCATTTTTAAAAGTTTATCATAATAGGTGGCATGACACTACAACTTTCTAGATCTATATTATTATTGGATTTGATTTATGGAATTTCAAGCCTCTTGAATGTTTTTTGAAAATGAACATCTACAAAAAACAAATCTTATAAACTAGTGAAAGATGTAACGATATGTCTATCATGTTTAGGTTCAAGTTGTTGACATATTTTGCAGTCCTGATAATTCTTCAAATTGGTGGTAATTTTGAGCCAAAGAGTACATGTATAGGCAAGGGGTCATCACGAACATACCAAAACAGATGTTCTCACATTCAGCTGATAGGTATTTTTATGACAATTGTTTGGAACCGGTCCAACATAACAATGTATGTATGATATGGGGTTAGAGATATGCCAAAACAGATGTTCGCACATTCCAGGGTTCTAGCCTGGATTTTTTATTTTAGCGTAATGCTAATGGCAAGGTAGCGAACAACCTATTAGGGGTGTGATGTGGAAGGGAGGTCTTGGCCCTTCCAAGGTGAGAAAAGTAGTGAAAGAGTTGGCATGATAAGGGTACCTGTCTGTTAACATCACATGTAATTTAAAGGACTTTTTGTTTTGGTCAGTTTGGGCTAGTGGCATATGATCATTTTTCATATTTCATTAGACATTTTCAACAAGTTGATAATAGCAAAGTACCACTACGCTTGTTGGAAATTAGCGCAGTGGTTCTCATTTTAGCGTCGTGGTCAGGAATTATAGCGTAGTGGCCCGTTTCGCTAAAAATTCACTACCTCTGCTAGAACCCTGCATTCATAGTCCCGCACCATGGCACAGGCCCTCTGTCCTGAGTACACCTCTGCTAGCTAATTGTGTCTGCTGCATGCCAATGCCTTCCACGTCTTTCCTCACTTGATTAATCGCCAGGGAACTTTTAAGGCTCGGCCTTAAGAAAACTGCACGGTCCCTGCCAAGAGGGTTAGCTCCCGTAAATTTGACCTGAAGTGATCACAAAAACCACTCTTATCGACGCTTGCAGTCTTCTCCTATGTCGTATTAAGGATGGTAACATATACAGGATATGCAGAGTGTCTGTGTATGTGAAATGTGCCTGTTGAAAGCAGTGTTTGTGTCTGTAGGAACTTGGTTTGAACTTGACTTGCCCGGGACCCTCTCCGTCAGACAGGTAACCCGACCCTGTAACCGAAACCCGCACCCCAGCCGCCATGTTTGAGTAGAGCGCAGTAGCTGAGGGCTACCTGACACATTCTTACAGGGAGAAAGTGACACACTGCAGGGGTTGGCGAGAAGGTTGTCAGGGCTTAATGAAATTAAGGACAAGATACACATTTCTCTTTACTGTTACGTACTTCACTCGGTGGGGTGGAGTTAATAATGTACATGTACAAATTAAGATATAGATACAGAGGTTGTGTCAGACGCAAGGGCTAAGTACATATCTTGTTTTTACAGAGAGACATTTGCAAGGTTGGGTCTGAAGAGTGTCAGGGCTTGAAGTGTATGCCTTAAGATTTATTAGTTACACACCTAAAAGCTTTCTTTGTAGGAGGCTAGGAGTGTCTGTATGGTATGTTAGGTGTGTTAGGTCCCGAACAATGGCACGGATGGCAGAAAATGAGTGACTTCCATCTAGTTTCTTTGCCGAGTGTACCCACTGTCCAGAATTCTATGCACAGCTCTACTTTTGGGTGCACCAAAGTGTATAATGTACCCGATATTTCAGGCGCTGGCATGTTGTATACATGCCTGCTCACCTGTGGCTTTGTTTAGTCTCCGATTTCCAGGGTACGAACTAGGAAGCATATCTTTCAACTCGTTCTTTAAAAGGTTTTTACCTTTGCCTGGTAGATTATTTTGGTTTTACCCCTGTTTGTTGTTGCATGCCAAGGAAGTAAAATATTGTTCTTGGCTTGCCTGTGTGTCTGTCTTTGTGTCTGTGTGTGTTTCTGCATTTAGCAGTGTACACAATACAATGTTGTTTTTACAGACTTTGCTCCTTAGTTGTCAAGTTTTATCAGGATTAATTATTATCAACTTATACTTCTCAGCAAGGATTTTAAAGTGTAATTTTGCCCATTACTTCTTGGTACTTTGATTTTGTTTTGGCTTGTTTTTCCACTTGAAAATTCTCACATCCGAGTAATAGAATTAACTCGGCATTGTCCTAAGCGTTGTAACCATGCTTGCAGGGAATTTATTCCATTAAATCGCGCCTGTGGATAAAGTTGGTTGAATGGCTTAAGTTTTATTGCGAAAAAATACAATTTTCGGGGCATTATTTGGGATTAAAGACTTGTGAGTAAGAGGTAGGGGAATAAAGTAGACCCTGATGAAATCCTCTGCTTTGTGTTCATGTGTTGATGATTGACCAGGTGGGGTTAGTGGTGTTGGGGACCTATTCAGGGAATGATCCTATAATGGTGTTTTGGAAGCAGTAGTTTTGTGGGGTGACCTACAGGCGTGTGCTCAGGGTTCTCGCCATTTTTTTTTTACACAGCGTCACGTGGCACAGGCATGAGTAACGGGTGGTAGGTGGTGGCATTGGTTGCTTGGTGGTATTGTGGCATCCTCTCCCTGAAAATTTTGATGCTTAATCGTCAGACACCTTCTTTTGAAGGCCAAATGCTGTGAAATTTGACTTTGACTTTATTTGGATCCACATTTACCTTGATTGTCAATGATTGACCAGGCGGGGTTAGTGGTGTTGGGGACCTATTCAGGGAGTGATCCCATAATGGTGTTTTGGAGGCAGCAGGTTTGTGGGGTGACCTACAGGCGTGTGTGCAGGGTTCTCACCAGCATTTTTTTCCACAACGTAGGGGGCACTACTAGTATTAGTCTCCAAGCAGATCCTATGGTGCCATAAGATAGCATCAAAGCTGGTCAAGGAGTATAGCCAGCCAAAGGGAGTCAAATGTGGGTTTGATACTATATATTACGCCACCGTAGATCTGGTTGGAGATTATTCTAGTGTCTCACTCTCAGCATGGTAAAGCCCAGGCACAGGCATTAGTATATTGGGGGAGGGGGGCTGGGACAATCCTCCCTTTGAAATTTGTAACAGTCAGGCACACTATTTTCTGCATTTTGAATGCCAAATTCTATGAAATGAAGCTCAAATTTTGGGGCTTTGTTAGAAAACAAGAGAGAAGCGTCTTATGCTAGTTGAAACACGTTGTAGTGGCAGAAATCACAACATAGGGGCCCCTACGCTCAATTGTGCACAGCTGGCCGGAATACACATAGAAACGTGGCAAAAACGTCAAGAAATGTTGCGTTTTAACGTAAGCTGAATCGCCACATTTCCCAGGGAAGCCGTTGTGCCACAGGGTGGCGGCACCCTTTGAGGGATACAGACATCGAGCACTTGGACTTGTCACCGAGATTTGGGACAAATCATGGGACTTACCCGCTTGTTAACTCTCACTTAGTGAAATCTCCTGATCCCGTAATGTGCTCGCTTTTCTCGCTCACCTTTGTTGTCGAGTCACTGACACACATGTGGGTGTATGGTACAGGTATTGCAACTCTGCACAGGACAATACGGAAACATGATTGTCAGTACGATCACAAGAGATGCATTATGTCACAATCGAAGATGCTTTGATCAAAAGGACAGTTTTCGTAGATTCCTTGTCTTGGAATGTCGTTAAATGAATTTTTCATTTGTTGGTGTATAGTACAGGTATTGCAACTCTGCGCAGTACAATACGGAAACATGACTATCCTCTTTGTTGGTGCGATCACAAGAGATTGTTACGTCACAATTGAGGAAGCTCTGATCAAAAGGACAGTTTTCGTACATTCCTTGTCTTGGAATGTCGTTAAAAATGTTTCATCCGAGGTAATTGCGCCCAATTTCGGTGTTTCTTCCCAGAAGACCGGCGTCAGAGTCCCCGGTTGCGGTTTCGCCCGCGGAGAGCAGCGATAGAACGTGGCAGATTCCCTGAAATGTTGCGTTTTAATGAGCATTGAATCATCCCAGTTACTTGGGAGGCCTTTGTGTGGCGATGTAGCGGCCCTCTTTGAGGGATTAACGGTAATTGCGATGATGTGCCATTACTCTATTCCTCATGTACAGACAGACAGACCGTCATCGTTAATTATACAGCAGGTACTTCTTACTACATCCAGATCTTGTGTACCTCTTTGTGTTCTTACGGGCAACAGGATGTCGAGGATATTTCTTTTGTCGATCACATATAAAGTTTTTAGTCAGCTTTTATTGTTCATATGTGTAGATGGATGCCTACCTGTAGTGTAGTGGTCCTGTGAAACTGAAAGCTTGTCATGCCCAAGGCAGTTACATTATGCAATTGATGGCATAGCAGTTCAGGTCAACAAACCCTTACTGGTGTTTTCTGTAATACTACTCCGTACATCATGATTTTATCTTTAGATGATATTATAGCACCAATGTAAAATTGTTTATGTTACATCTGTACAGTTGGTGCATAATGTTATTGGACACACATATGCAATAAGCTGTTTGGTTTTGCTTTACAGTAGATGGATATAAAATATTGTAAGTGCTGGAATTGCTTGTTTATTGATTTCATCTTTAAGACATCTGGGTAGCTTTCTAAGGTGGCCTGATTGAACAGTACAAGACATTGTCAATAAGTCTTGAGATAGATCATAGAGCCTTAGTAAAACATAACAATCTACTTGTAAACAAATTTGTGAAATATGGCCTCATCATGGTGCTGCACACATTGCCTTTAATTTAAACTAAAGCGGTACAATGAATGATGCATTTATTTATTCAATCTTGGAGACAGATGGATATCTTTCTAAAACGGTAAAAGGGCATGTACAGTATAAGACATTGTCAAGAAATCTCCAGTTAAAGCCTTAGACGTCACAAGCGACATGTAACCCTGTTTACAAGTTGGTTCTCCTCTATTAATGCTGCCAATGTTAGTTGGACAGCGACCCAGATGATCCGAGCTTGATATTTAGTCAGGAGATCGTTCCTAAGTCTTTCGTCAACACCAGATATTAGGAGTAGAATTGTTGATACACCTTCAGGATAAGCTTGTGCAGCTCTGAAAGGAGTTCCACTGAAGAACACATCTCCTCGACAGCGCTAATCTTCTTTCCCGCTTTCTGATCTCTTATAATCCGCTCCTAAGCCTCTGTATCAGGTCCGAGGCACACATGATTGTTTTCTCGAAGAACCGGGCGCAGTGTCTTCCCGCGTACTTGGCTGGAGCTGGTTGGTTTAGCAAATGGACGGTTTACGCGATTGAGTTGCAGGGTCACGAACGAGGGCGAAAGTGCCCCTGGGAAAGTTGGATATTGTAGTTTTTTCTTAGCGCCATGTGCGGGGTCAGTGAATTAGATTCCAATCTTTTCCCAGACAACAAGTATCATTAAATCTACAAATACTACTGCCCTCATTATATTTCAGCCATACCATAGGTATGGTGAAATATATTGTATTCGTAATGTTTCTTTCTTTCTTTCTTTCTCCTGTCAAATCTTCAAATCGAATCAACTCCGCCATTTTTTAACCGATTGACTTGAAATTTGGCACAAAGGTAGAGTAAGCCAATACCCTCAGGTGTTTTTTTCATTTTTTTCATATCTGCCTTTGAAATGATTTTATTGAGGTTTTTGTCAATTTTTATGTATATTTTGGGCTCCTGTACCCTGGTATTACAGCCGAATGACATGAAATTTGGTACAGAGGTGCCTTGATCATATGCTCACCTAGATTCAATTACAGTTTTGGCATACGGTACAACAAAATGCTTAATTTTGCGATTTTTGGCCATTTTTTGACCAAAAAAGAACATTTGTGGCTCCTGTAGCCTCGTTTTACAACCAAATGATCTGAAATTTGGTATGAAAGTGCCCTTCAATTATGTGCACATAAATTCAATAAAAGTTTTCCCATACGGTACAACAAAATGCTTAATTTTGCGATTTTTGGCCATTTTTTGACCAAAAAAATGACATTTTTGGCTCCTGTAGCCTCGTTTTACAACCAAATGATCTGAAATTTGGTATAAAAGTGCCCTTTAATTATGTGCACATAAATTCAATAAAAGTTTTCCCATACGGTACAACAAAATACTTAATTTTGCGATTTTTGGCCATTTTTTTTACCAAAAAAGGACATTTTTGGCTCCTGTAGCCTCGTTTTACAACCAAATGATCTGAAAGTTGGTATAAAAGTGCCCTTCAATTATGTGCACATAAATTCAATAAAAGTTTTCCCATACGGTACAACAAAATGCTTAATTTTGCGATTTTATGGCAATTTTTTGACAAAATTTGGACATTTTTGGCTCCTGTTCCCTCGATTTACAACCTAATGACCCGTAAATTGGTAAAGGGGTGCTCTAGATATCTATTCAAATGACCCATGTATAATTTTTGGCATGGACTACTTTAAAATGATATATTTGGGATTTTTTTGGTCATTTTCCAATGGCCAAAGGGGTCAACGACCTCAAGGCCTATTGTTTCATGAGGGAGATGGCTGAAATATGCTGTATTTGCTCTCAAGCAAATGTCGGCCTTTCTAGTTAGTTACAAAAGATACAATGGGAAGTTATAAATGGGTTAACTTTATATGATAAGAAATAAGAATCTGAAAGACATACAAGTGTATAAGTACTATAACTGCATAAGAAGGCGGCTTGACATCTGACCCAAAGAACTACCAAGTAATACTATGGATAAAGATGAAGATTAAGGATTATGATTTTGACTTTGATGTTTTGTTCAGGTGTATGTGTGATTGTATAGCCTTCAGCCCAATGGTCTTACTCTCCAAGCAGAGGTTTTGCTCTGGCCATAAAGACAAACAAAAAAGGCCCCAAAACTGGCAAAAAAACAAACAGCCGGAGAGATGCCTCTGCTTGGACAGTACCTGGGCCTTGCCTCATTGAAAAGCATTACCACTTTGAAACAGCTACATTGCTGAAAGAAAATCAATATATAAAGAAATCAGTTTTGTTTGTTTATTAGACGGCTATATTGACTTTGACTTCTTTAAATTGTAACAAGAACAATACAATACAATACAATACAATACAATACAATACGATGGCTATATTTGTGAAGATTGTACTGTCTAATGCTTGTTGATTCTTCAACTTGATAAGTCTATGACTTTGTATGTACGTTGTATGTACTGTTTATTGTTTTGCATCATTTTTGACCAAGTTTTTTCTCTCTCTGTATCCACAGGTGTCAGCATCGGACCCAGACGAAGGTGTGAACGGCCAGGTCACGTACTCGCTCCCGCCGACCCCCATCGCTAGGCAACTGCCGTTCCAGATCCAGCCGGCCACCGGGTGGATCTGCATGACGCAGGCGCTGGATCACGACACCGAACCCAGCAGGTAAGACTTCTCTTTCGTGTATACTTTTTTGGTCTGAAAATGTCAAGAAAATCACAGAATTAATCATGTTCAATAATCTAGTGTTGGGAGTTTGAGATTGATTTCTGGCATTCTCGGCCAGAAGTTATATGTCCTTGGAAAAGGCACTTTACATGACTTTCCTCACTTCACTCAGGTGTACCTGAATTTGGTTGGGCAGGTAAAAGGCAAAGGAATAGGGTTGTGCTCTGCCTCCCAATACCATGCCCGAGACACAGTGGATAACAAAAATGCCCCTGCAATTCAAACCCTAGCCGATAGAGTGCCACTTCTTCCTGAGCACAAGAGCTATTTAATGCCCAAACATCGTGATAATACGGTACTTGTGATTGAAGGAGCTAGCCCAGAAAATTATTCAAATGACATCTATGGCTGCCCAAATGTCCATCCTCTCCCTACAGCCCCCAAAGCCTGTGGGACTGCTTTAACCTAGACCTCTACCTAGACCTTTCTGAAATTTTTGACTGACTTTTCTCTCTATCTATTTGCAGGTACGACTTCTCTGTCACCGCGAAGGATGGTGGGAACCTGGACGCCACGGCCTGGGTCTCCATCTTCATCCAGGATGTGAACGACAACCACCCGGAGTTCTACCCGCTTTCGTACCCGGCAGACGTCCAGGAGAACAGCCCTGTCGGACTGGAGGTGGTCACGGTCTCCGCGTCGGACCGCGACTCCGGCCGCTTCGCTCGGCTCACGTACAGAATCGTCAGTGGCAACGGTGGCGGGAAGTTTGCCATCAACGCAAACACAGGTGAGAATATTGCATTCCTCTTCTATGTTAAAATCATTGTTAATCCTTACTATGTACTCTTGTGCGAAAAGAATGCCTCAGCAGAAAGAGGGTTATGCTCCAAGAAGGGATAAAGGTTGTGTCTACGACAGTGGGAGGTTAACCCGAATGAAACAATTGAAAGACAGATTCAAAAATCAAAGTCGTATAGAAGTGATTATTGAAACGTTTGATAGACTAAATTTGAACACTCCCAGATTTCGACTTTGAGTCTGGCGTAGTTATTCCAACCCCCAAAATAGTTGCTGGGATAGAAGGTAGAAGTTTCTAGAGTTTGTTACCTCTCAGGTTTTACCACTGGATAAGCTTTCTCCGCATGGTAATGCTGAGAAATACAAGCCAACGATGCGAAGGTCTGGTATATTTGTCGAGTGTCACTCAAGTGTGAGGCATCAGGGTTCGATGGTTGTCGTCGAGGCATTCCGGCAATCTGCCGTCTAAGCTGAGAGCTTTGCAAGGAAGTACGTCTAATCTGAGTCATAATCGTGGGTATTTTCTCCGGCTGAGTGCAAAACAATGCAATCATGACGTTTCCAAGCAGTGTAGTCATCTGACCGAAAAACCCTGTCAAACAATGCTCCGTATCCAAGGATGCATTTCATAGTAACTCTCATAAAACAGCTGCACAGTGACAGTGTCTTTACACACAGAAAAAGATGGTCGTCAAGAAAGTAATAACTTACTTTTTTTAATTTTAGAGCTATTGAGGTAACTTCAAATCAATGAGATGCATTTTTATCAGAACCCATGAGAATGTTGGCAAAATGTCCTTCATATATTCACAGCCTGATCATGTTGAAATGTTGTAAAGGGATCGAGGAATATTGCCCTTTTGCCTGCGTCTATGGCTGCATGGTTGTTTGCAGACAGGCTTAACATTCTGCATGGATTGGAGCCCATGCCTTTACAGCTATTGAAGCAAGTCGAAAAAAGATGTATATCTTTTATGAGTACTTATAGTATGAGAATATTGGCAAAATGTTGACATGTCTTAAAGGGATCGAGGAATATTGGCCTTTTGCTTGCGTCTATCGCTGCACGGTTGTATGCAAACAGGCTTAACATTCTGCGAGGATTGTGGCCCATGCCTTTACAGCTATTGATATCTTTTATGAGTACTTAAAGTACAAGAATATTGGCAAAATGTTGACATGTCGTGAATGGATCAAGGAATATTGGCTTTCTGTCCTGCGTCTATGGCTGCACGGTTGTTTGCCAACAGGCTTAACATTCTGTGTGGATTGGGGTCCATGCCTTTATAGCTATTGAAGCAACTTGAAATAAAATGCATATCTTTTATGAGTACTTATAGTGTGAGAATATTGGCAAAATGTTGATATGTTGTGAAGGGATCCACAAATATTGGCCTTTTGCCTGCGTCTATCGCAGCACGGTTGTATGCAAACAGGCTTAACATTCTGCGAGGATTGAGGCCCATGCCTGGGTGGGTCCGGAGTCTTCCTGTAATGAGAGGTGACACCAAACGTCTTGAGGAATGCACCTGGATGACTCCACTTAGCCGAGACGTTAACAAGACCTGGCAGGGGATCAGGCAGCGTCACATGGGGTGAAACTGACACTAACTTTGGTCCCCAAGGCAGCGAGATGGCGCTAAAGGGGCACCAGCGGATTTCCTTTGTTTCAAGATTATATCCCACATTATGTAACCCCAATAAAATCAAAATAAAATCAAATCAACCCAAAACAAAGGGCCTTTGGAAAACTTAAATAGTACACTGCGTATACTCTTTGAAACTATTTCCATGTCAGAAAGTTCAGCTACGTTCTTTTCTAACTTAGTGAACGAACTATTCAAATTGTTATATCATAAAGTTATCATTTTGGAGGGGCGATGCCTCCAGGTCCCGTCCCTCCATCCATCCTTGGACAGAAATTTACTTTTTTTGGACAAATTTCACCTGTCTGTCCCAAAAATCTGAACTTCATTATGTGTCACTGATAAAAATGTATTTTTGTGAGTTTAACGTAATGAAGGACATGGCCTCCCAAACAATGAGTGGGATGGAAAAGAATTTAAAGCTGGAGTTTATGTTTACAAAAATACAACAATTCATGTTAGGAAGCTCAGGTTTTATTTCTTTTTTGGGACGGACATGGTGAGATATTTGTCTGTCCCAACAAGCAAATTTCCGTCGCAGGATTGGTTGAAGGATCCTACAGACAGCCCTTCCTTACCAGGCTTAGCTAGCCATATGATACAGTAAAATGCAATCATGGACAATTATAGAAGTTGGCACGAGTCCAAAAAGATTTCTTTGGGCCTTTTCTTCCCTTTGTTATGGCTGGGAGCGGAAATCAAATACGCCACAGCCATTTTGTATTTTACCCAGAATCCTTGCACTGAAAGTGTAGCTATTGTTAGCTCCTAGGTAGTGCAGTATGTATAGTGCAAAGGTGTTAGAAGAGTGTGAAGTCAATAACTGCAGCATAGGTATATCCTCCAGGAATAATGCACAGAGGTTAAAATGGCCACACCTATATACAGTAAGCTTTAATGTGTAATACTAATAGTACTTAGGGCAGGCATAGTTATTTTGCAACTTCAACCAGGATACCCTTCAAAAAATTAAAAGTAAAATTTCTGAGAAAGTACAATATTACAGAGAGAATATAGAAAAAAAAAATTTTTGTTGAGCCCTTCCTTAAAAGTTATTCATAATTTTAGCTTTTGGAATTAAAAATGTATCACAAATCCATTGCTTTGAAAGTTTGATGCTGTTTTCTCGCACCTTAACCCAGTTAACGATATTAACACAATTTCCTTAGCCGAACGTGTTCTTTGTTATCTCCTTAAATCCCTTCCTAAGGGAGTCTTCGTCTTAAACTGCCCAAGGAAATGGTCACCTTAAAGAGTTGAATCAAGCTCATTGATCACATTCTATAAGATGTCAATCATTAAGAATTGGTAATTAAACCTATTTTGTCGAATTCTACCACCTGGAAAATCGGATTTGCGAGCATTTTGCAACTTTCACTGCATCTTTTTCTTCCATTATATCAAGATTAAACAAACTACTTGGCAATTACGCATTAGCTCGTTTCATCGCTATTATTGGCTAGCAAATTATGAACAGAAGAGTTAATGTTTTCATTCTCTTTGAAGCAAAAAAAGATAGGCTTAAAAAAAATTTAGGGCAGCAAGAAACGTTGTTACAGTAATCTTTTAATTAGGGTGAGTGTGAGATGATTAGGCATTGAAAATAATGTATAAACACCTTTGGAAATAATGTAAGAGGAAAACTGACTTTGTAAATACTCTTTCGGGCAAACGGGCAAAGGAGTTCCATGCCATGTTGATAATTTTAAAGTCCACATAAAAAAATTAAAAGATATCATCTCATTTAAAAGTTGATATTTCTGTTTACTAAAAAGTTATAAAACCAGCGAAGTTTTTACTGATTTCTTAACTCCTGTACATGTGTCCGTGCATGTTTGTGTGGAATTTAACCATACATTTCAGTGGCAAGCAGAAATCTAGTTCTTCCCTCAGAATTTGATAAATGAATTTTGGATTGAAAACAGTTAAACCTCTCCCTGACCACCCAGCTATTCGACTGACAGCGAAAACGGTGGGTTTAAAGATGAAGAAGATGTCATTGTGTGGGAAACAATGGCCGACAGGAGAGACACAGACAGTGTGGAACCAATGCGCCACATTCAGGGGGAGGGCAGAGCCACAAATTGTCACCTGGATTATCGGTGGAATTTTAATTGAAGAGGCTTGTTTCGGATGAGAACAGGCAGGGAAGTAGACAAAAATGTGGTGTTACGATATATAAACACATCATTTTGAATCATCACAACACCTTAATCGAGGTCTAGAACTTAGAAGGGTGTCTATGTCCGTATGGTTAAAAGCACATGCCCTCAGTCAGTCCTTGAGACAAAAAGATGCAGTCAATACAGGTGATAGATTGCTGTAATTATTGTTCCCATTCTTATCTACTTTAACCTGTATGCATGATAGACATAGCACAAGAAGGTATCAAGGCTCAATTGTATGTTACAAAAATAAGGGGCAGGGTACAAGGTTTTCGGTGATCCTAATTTCCGATTTTCCTTCTCTGTTTATTGTACTATTGGTGGGTTTTTGTCCGACTTACTTCCAGCAGAAATTGTGAAAAGTAGGAATGTTTAGTGTTCATAGCCACCAGCTAGGATTAGCCCATATTTCGGACCCCTCTAGAGACAAATGGATGGGAGAATCCAAAGCTTTTAGAGGCGGGCGCGGCTTAGCAGTGTAATCTTTGTAACATTTGGAGCGCAAAGATGGCGACATTTGCACGGTTTAATGTTGGGAACTATCTTTGAAGGATATCTGTACAGCTTTGTTTTTTGGATTTAGACAGGATTTGGCTGTTGCTACAACTACAGTGATTGTACATGAAAATATTGGTGTTTTATCATCAAAGTTTGAAAAAATAATTGGAGATGGTTTAACATACATAAAACTGAACAGTTAGAAGAAAAAATATTCAGTTTGTTTTGAAATGTTATGTTTGTGACCTAGTATTCTGGAAACACAAATACAATTATATGGTCATTGGATAACCGTGGCAGACTTTAAG
Source organism: Branchiostoma floridae (assembly GCF_000003815.2). Taxonomy (NCBI): domain Eukaryota; kingdom Metazoa; phylum Chordata; class Leptocardii; order Amphioxiformes; family Branchiostomatidae; genus Branchiostoma; species Branchiostoma floridae. The sequence continues at coordinate 340,445 of NW_023365758.1, forward strand.
GATTTTGTGGATCTTCCCTGTTTGTTATTAAAAAAAACTGAATGGACAGGAGGAAAAATATGCAGTTTGTTTTGTAATGTTGTGTTTGTGACCTAGTATTCTGGATACACAAATACAATTATATGGTCATTGGATAACCGTGGATAGACTTAGAGGATTTTGTGGATCTTTGCTGTTTGTTGTAGTTGTTTACTAATGTATCTTGGCTCTGCGGGGGACAAAATCCTGTCAGGACAAAGGAATTGGTGTCCATTTTTTCCCTGTGCCAATTTAACACTAAGAGTCAGTAAGATATGTTTGTCCAGGTATGACATACCCACACCTTTCAGTTCATGATGAAGTTAGGAAGTTTTTCATTCGTCGCAATTGTCCACAACGGAACACAGGAAAGCTCTCGGGTGTCGGGGAACAATGAGGAATATAATCGAGCACATTCATGTCCACCTCACCGTGGGGGCCCGGAACACAAGAAACACCTTCCCAGACAATTAGATCAAAGTCTTAGCGAGAAACGGCATCTCGGCCGGGTACGCGTAAGGTAAATATACGGGGGTTGTTGTGCGCTCCTCGGTTTACCGCCCTCCATTTGGGCGTGAGGTTACTGTTACCATCGGTGCTGTCACAGATCTGGGCGATGCCGGCAGCGTTTTTCAAAAGTGGACGGGTAAACAGGAATAGGTCAATGGACTCCTGAAAGGGGTGAGAAAAACGGAGAATTGTGGTAGCTTCTACGGACAATGGCTTTATATATGTGCAAACCATGGCGCAAATATGGCTTTATATTAGCAATACTTGGAATGTCAATGATTTCAGTACACCTACACCTACAGTGTACTGTAAATGCATTTAAGTTCGCGGGGATTTGATTTCGCGGTAGCGGGAAAATGGACTTTTCGCGGTGGTTTTAATTTCGCGGTAGCACCATGCGCTGTAGTCTCTTACTGTTATGAAAAAATTTTTGCGGGGGATTTAAATTCGCGGTGAAGTGGGCGCCGCGAAAACCGCGAATATTAATCCACCGCGAACATTTCTGCATTTACAGTACTTTAGTCCTGTGTGAACTTAAGTCAAATATGTACTAGTAACCACCTCTACATATAAAAACTAACTGGCCATTGATTACAGTCAAACCTGTCACAAGAGGTCGATATCCATAAACGTCACTTGTTCAAGTTGTTGACACACTTCCACATATAACATTTTATTAATGGTCCTTCCCCAGATTACCAGTAATTGTACTGGCCTTTTATTTGGGACGTAACAAGATAGACACAAAAATATTGATGATTGTACATTTTCCAAAAATGGCACCTTGGTTGTACCCACCTGTCATTACTTTAAACACGTTTTATTTCATTCAATCATGTTTGTCTTTTTAACAAAGACAATTTCTTACCTCCGGCAGTTCATGAGGACTTTGCGATTATCGATAACAGTTAAAATAACGATGACTGTACTTTTCTAATAATCCTACCTGTTAGTGCTATACTCATTCAATCACATTGGTCTCTTAAACAAAGACAGTTTCTTACCTCCTGCGGTTCAGAAGGACTTTGTATTCATTTTGCAATTATCGATAACAGTCGAAATAACGATGATCGTGCTTTTTTAATAATCCTACCCGCTACTACTATTCTCATTCAATCACATTGGTCTCTTTAATAAAGACAGTTTTTACCTCCCGTGGTTCAAGAGGACTTTGTATTCGTTTTACAATTATCGATAACAGTTGAAATAACGATGACTGTTCTTTTCCGATAATCCGACATGTCACTACGTCTCATTCGTTCAATCACATTTGTCTTCGTAAGAAACAAAGACTCTGACAATTTCTCGCCTCCCACAGTTTGTGAGGACTTTGTATTCATTCTGCAATTATTGATGTTGACGAGAAATTAAGGGTGATGGATTGTATTAAAGAAAACAATACAAGTGGCTCTGCAATCACAATTAAAAGGGAGCAAGCCCTGGCACTGATGGAGGAATGATAGAGTCAATTGGTTCAAATCATGTGTAGATCTGGGCTTGAAATACCACCTGCATATCTGTCAATGAAAGTTAGACATCCAGGTGATAATATATGCCAAATAATAAATGAGTGATTATGTCACTGACGAAAGGTAATGGATGCTACCTGAAACATCTGACCATTTTCAAAATCATACCCAGTTGCTTGAGTAACTATACCACTTGCATTTGCAGGTTAGTAGTTGGTGCAAGTAAAATTAGAGCTGTGCAGGTATTTTTTTATGTTTACGTGCCCCAAACTGAACTGACACAAGGTAAAATCATTTGGTGACTCTAGAGACTTGCGTAATTTGTACTCAAATTGAAGTAGTGAAACAAGTAGCAAGATTTGAAATTTATACCACATGAATAAAAATTGTTTTTTGATGCATAAAAAGAGAAAGGCAATGAGTTAGTCTTTTAGGTAAAACTGCAGATAATATTGAATGCTAATGTACCAGTGTAGGTATACAGGAACAAGTATTGTTTTGGAGCTCTGGATCTCTATTCCAAGGAGACGATTAGCGCTTCAGTTTGAGATCACATTTAGGATTGCCTGCAAAGGGTTGGAAGACTGCGACAATTACTCGTGCATTGTGGCTGCAGAGATATTTTTAGGTGTCCCCCCGTAATAGGTTGGGAAAAGGTTATACTGCAAATCTCCTGAAAAGGTGGCGTGACTTCAGCGACAACTTTGGGCATGTTTTCTGCAATTATAAGATGCTTGGGCTCCGAGTGTAATGGCTTCAAAGGAATAGGGATTAAGATAAGAACGCTCCAAGTCAAGACGCGAGGCTGTACTCGTGTTATAAAGTCTTTCTTACAAATGCGCCGTAAGTTCAGTCTAAGAACTAAATTAGCAGCCATGCTTTGAAAGGCAATTGTAACTTCAAGTTGTGGAGTAAAAGAAGAATGTTAATAGGACTTACACACGAAATGTTAACAATGTCATCCTTTGAACCATTGGTTCAACAGAGAACTTTGATATTGCTGCAGTGTATGTTTGTATGTAAAGACAGACAATGTGCTTGCCTTGAAGCATTGGTAGAATGAGGATAGACTTTTATGTCACTTGAAGACAGACTGCAATAATTTACTTCTGCAGTGTTGAAGTCAATAGAAGAAAACAAACTTTATGGAACAGCAATTGTGAAGGATACAATGTGTGGCAAACAGGCAAAAGAAACATGTGCTTCTAATATCCAGCAACTCTAGTGAACTACTATAATTTATGAATGATAATAATGTAAACAATAATACTAGCATTATGTGTGTTATATTTTGAAACATTATGTAGTGACATTGTGCTGGTTCAGGACAGTAGATTTGCTATATTTAGCTTTCCCTTTTACAAAAACCAAGACTACTCTGATATCTCTGGGAAAATACCAGCTATCTCCTCAATGCTACCTCTGCCGTGCCTTGAGGAAAAGTCAATTGGTTTTCTGAAGCAATTATGGGATACATTGTTTTTGTGCGAAGTTGTTTCAAAGAGATTTCTGCAACTCAATTACCTGCAAAAGGCTTTAGATAAGATCATGTTATGTCAACGGTTCAGTCTGTTTTTCCTTTGTGGGTCGCTTTGTCGAAGTCTTCCTTCACTTCTTAGAGTTTTCTTGTACATGATTGAATGTGAATTTGACCACATCTGCTTAAAAGTTAAAGTACATTATTGCCACTTTTTTGGTAGTCCATTAGATGGCAGAAAGTTATCTTGTTCCTTCTGCGTTTTACTGGTCCATAAGTTCAGCGGCTGTCAAGGAATTCTGGCAGTCAGAAAATGTTATGATTTTGCACCACAACATCTGCTTGGAAATTTCAGCTACAACTTGAGATGTAGACGATAATAGAGAGCATTCGAATTAGAAAACCATTACGATCTTATATGGACAATCGAGCC
>NW_023365758.1:344451-351255 GCF_000003815.2 Branchiostoma floridae
GTAGGATGAATGGGGATGCATGAGGGTGCGTAGGATGAATGGAGATGCATGAGGATGCGTAGGATGAATGGGGATGCGTAGGATGCACGAGGGTGCGTAGGATGAATGGAGATGCATGAAGATCGTAGGATGAATGGGGATGCATGAGGGTGCGTAGGATGAATGGAGATGCATGAGGATGCGTAGGATGAATGGGGATGCATGAGGGTCCGTAGGATGAATGGAGATGCACAGGGATGCATGAAGATGCGTAGGATGAACAAGGATGCACGGGGATGCATGAGGATGCGTAGGATGAATGGGGATGCACGAAGATGGGTAGGATGAATGGGGATGCACGGGAATGCGTCGGATAAATAAGGATGCACAGGGATGCATGAGGATGCGTAGGATGAATGGGAATGCATAGGGATGCATGAGGGTGCTTAGGATGAATGGGGATGCACGAGGATGCGTAGGATGAATGGAAATGCATGAGGATGCGTAGGATGAATAAGGATGCACGGGGGATGCATGAGGATGCGTACGATGAATGGGGTTGCACGGGGATGCATAGGGATGCGTAGGATGAATGGGAATGCACAGGGATGCATTAAGGATGCGTAGGATGAATGGGAATGCACAGGGATGCATGAGGGTGCGTAGGATGAATGGGAATGCACAGGGATGCACGGGGATGCGTAGGATGAATGGGAATGCACAGGGATGCATGAGGGTGCGTAGGATGAATGGAAATGCACAGGGATGCATGGGGATGCACAGGGATGCATGAGGATGCATAGGATGAATGGGGATGCACGAGGATGCATTGGATGAATGGGGATGCACGGGGATGCATAGGATGAATGGGAATGCACAGGGATGCATGAGGGTGCGTAGGATGAATAAGGATGCACGGGGATGCATGAGGATGCGTAGGATGAATGGGGATGCACAGGGATGCATGAGGATGCTTAGGATGAATGGGAATGCACGGGAATGCGTAGGATGAATGGGAATGCACGGGGATGCATGAGGATGCGTAGGATGAATGGGAATGCACAGGGATGCATGAGGATCTATCATACACAGGTAGGATGACTGAGAGTACATAAGAGTGTCTGTGTGGTTAATGTATACTATTACCTATGGTAATGCATGTCACATTAACATGTGTTAACATGTGTCCATATGTAGGTAGGTTCATTTGCATAAATGGGACTTTACCATGCTCCCGCTACCCAAAATGGCGGCCTGGCAAGCTAACCTTTCTGCTTTGGAGGTCTAAGGTCAAAGGTGGTTTACCTGATTACCCCGTACAGTTTCCCCTGTTCTTTAACCTATAACTGTGTTCCACACCTGTAATGGAAATTAATGAGAAGTTATATCTCTGCTTTAAGAGTGATTTGGGTGTTCTCACTAGTGTTCAGTTCAGTTCAGTTGTCATATCTATATAGATCGAAGAATCGAATTACATGGGTTCAAGGACCAGAGTAATTCTAGTAATGCCTAGGGTGGGCCCAGCTCTGACATTTTACTAGTATTGTTATTTATTTATATTTATTTATTTCATCTTGAAACAGATGGGTAGCCCCTACAACAGTGCATAGTTGATTTCCAAGGGGGCCCATCAAATATACATATAAAATAATAAATACAGGACAAAAAACGTGGTTACAATCAGTCAAACTTTGGTTGGGCCGACTGCTCTCTCTTCGCAGCCAGGGGCTGAGCTTACAATAGGCGGGGCTAAATAGCAATGGTGTGAAGTGGCGCCTAATGACCTCAATACGACAGTATTTGCCCCAGTTGCGGCCAAAGGAGTTTTTTTTTAATTTTTGAACCACTCATACTGGGAAGGACCCTTAATCTTTTCGATAAGTGCGGTGGATTCTTTTACGTGCTCGAGGTGCGGCTGTCTCTGAACACCGGACCTCCAGTTAACGTCTTATCCAAGGGACGGCCCTAGCCGAAGCTAGGTACCGATTTTTCCACTGGGTGAAGTGAGGAAAGTCGTGTAATGTGCCTTCCTTTCCAAAGTGCACAAGATCGGTGACATGGTTTGTTGTGAGGTTTTGCATTCGCCATTTCGGGTGTTGGAGTTAAGCTGTTGGCCCCACTAGGCCCAAACCTCTGTGATATAATATGGATGTTCGTAGAAATTACAAACTGATTCGCCGACGAAGCCTAGAATTCATATTCTAAACTATGCTTTGTATTGTGTATATAGGTAGCATAAACAGCACGAGGTAGGTGGAACAAACAGTCGATTTTACTTTATCATATGTTGTAAATGGAAATCATGTAAATCATGATAAAGTAAATTCATCATAATATCTACTACTAGTCATGCTACCACTATTTATAGTACTCGTAATACCCCCCTCACATTAGGCGCGATTCGATCGGACGACGAGTCTGCGAGCTCTAAATTTCGAGGAGGCATGACCCTGACGGGAAGGGGGGAATCTGCCATTTCTTCATCGGCATCAGGATCATGCCTCCTCGTAAATCAGAGCTCGCAGACTCGTCATCCGATCGAATCGCGCCTAATGTGAGAGGGGGTAGAACGAAGATAATCTAAGGATGCTTGATTTTTCTTAATTAAAAAAATCAATTTCAAAAAACTTTATTCGTTTTAGCATAATACACAAGAACGTTTGATATGATGTATGAAACATCAGCACCAAGTCAATGACTCCAGTGTTATATTGACATTCACCTAGTTGAGGTAGCATTATGACCTAGAACATCCAAGGAGCTTTTATCAGTTTATTAGCAAATTCATGCCCATTTCATCTTCCACTGCTTTCTCTGAACAGTATTTACATGTTCTCTCGACAACGGACAGTTTTATCAGCAGTATTGTGCGGTTTACTGTTGAATATGTGTTTCCGTAAGAATGGGGCATGCAAAAACATAGCAACTGGGAGCTGCCCAAGTCCTACTTGCTAGTACTCCGCAAGGAGGCTTGGTGAGGGGCAGAAGGATCTGAAAGGAAAAGAAACTTGCAAAACTGAAATTTCAAAGCATAACCACAACGATTTAAAATACACGATAGACGGCCTTAGTCTGTAACTGCCGTTAAATGTAAAGTCCATTCCTGTGAACCCGCGTTCCACTCACATGTAGGGTTTCTCAGCGGTTTGTTTGACCATGTGCAGGCCCGACTTTACTTGTTCATGGAGCCGACAAACTGTTGTTGTTCAACCGTCCAGTGTTTGCAACTGTGAACTGTTCAAGGAACGTGCGTGACCACATGTTTCTTTAAACACCTTTTCTCTGTAGTAGAATAGTCGCACTGGTCACACTTGTAAGGTTTATCTCCTGTATGTTTCATCATATGTCGAGATAAGTCAGACTTGCGAGCAGTTCTGTATCCGCACTCTCCACATATGTAGGGTTTTTCTCCGCTGTGTGTAGTCATGTGTTTGTCTAAATCGCCTTTCTGTGTAGCTGAATAGTCGCACAGGTCGCATTTATAGGGTTTCACACCTGTATGCTTTCTCATGTGTACGGTTAAGGCAGATCTATCAGCCGTCCTGTATCCGCACTCCCCGCACATGTAGGGTTTTTCTCCTGTATGTTTAGCCTTGTGTCGGTCTAAATTTTCTTTCCGTGCAGCAGAATAATCGCACTGGTCACAGTTGTAAGGTTTATCTCCTGTATGTTTCATCATATGTCGAGATAAGTCAGACTTGCGAGCAGTTCTGTATCCGCACTCTCCACACATGAAGGGTTTCTCTCCGGTGTGTATAGCCTTGTGTCGTTCTAGTTGGTTTTTCCTTGCAGCAGAATAGTCGCACTGGTCACACTTATAAGGTTTCACACCAGTATGTTTTCTCAAGTGTATATTTAAGTAAGATTTGTCAGCTGTCCTGAATCCGCACTCCCCACACATGTAGGGTTTGTAGTGTTTAACTATGTGTTGATCTAAACTGCCATTCATTGCAGCAGAATAGACGCATTTATAGTGTTCTTTACTGTGTTTTAACATGTGTCGGTCTAAATTGTCTTTCCGTGCAGCAGAATATTCGCAATGGTCACACTTATAGGGTTTCTCACCTGTATGTGTTCTCATATGTGCGGATAGGTGTGACCTGACAGCTGTCCTGTATCCGCACTCTCCACACATGAGGGGTTTTCCCCCGGTGTGTTTAGTCATGTGTTTGTCTAAATTTCCTTTCAGGGCAGCAGAATAGTCGCACTGGTCACACTTATAAGGCTTCACACCTGTATGTGTTCTCATATGTACGGTTAAGGAAGACCTGGTAACAGTCCTGTATCCACACTCTCCACACATGTAGGGTTTTTCTCCGGTGTGTGTAGCCTTGTGTTGTTCTAAAGATCCTTTCCGTGCAGCAGCATAGTCACACTCATCACATTTATTGTTTTTTACTCCGGTGTGTTTAGTCATGTGTTTGTCTAGATTTCCTTTCTGTGTAGCAGAATAGTCACACTGGTCACATTTATATGGTTTTTCACCTGTATGTTTTCTTTTGTGTATCAATAGGTGAGACTTAAATGCTGCCCTATATTCACATTCCGTACACGCAAAACGTTTATCAACAGTATGTTTCAACGCAATAACGTCCGCTTGTGCTGTATGGCCCTGTGTGGGGTGGTGGTCAGATTCTACTCCGCACACTCCCTCGTATGGAATGCCACCTTCCTTGTTCTGCTGCCTTACCGTTTCTAATGTCTCGCTGCTGTTTGTTTCGTCTCTAGATTGCACAGCTTGGTGATCGTCCACAGCAACATCGCTGCTTCTTTCGTCCATTCTAAACAAAACAATGATGAACGGTGAAAAAAAAATCCCCTTACTACTATACAGTATATTTCTTATCACAGATCACACACGCCTTCCCCACCCACACTTCAAGACAAACAAAAACGTGCACACACACGAGCTTATACACGCACCAACAAAACACAGGCATGTACAAACACACGCACACACACACACACACACACGCATACACAAACACACATATATACATCCGCACAGCGGTGGCCGGCTTGCTAGCGGGATTCTTTGGCAGAAATATCATTTTCAAGCCCATAAGCTACAGAATTTTGGTTTATATAACTACTAGTAGGGAACTCATGTTCCCACATAATATTTCACTTCCGAGATGTTTAACCTGGTAATACGTGTTTGAGTACCCATTCATTTATACACGTGTGATTAACAAATTAGCAACCCCCTAACATTTGATTCAAAGAATTATCAAACCGTACCATCACTGTCCATTCTTCCCAATGTCAACAACTAGTAATTACTGCCCCCTCCCCTTTCTACAAATCGATCACTGATTTCCTGAAAGAAACCTGTGTTCAATCTAAAGTACGAAGGAAAAAGCAGGCCAGAAGTGAACAAGGCAGCAGACAAATGCCTTACCTACCTGTTTATGGTCCTGATTAACTGCTAATGTGTAGAAATGTCTAAAGAAAACGGCAAAATTGGAAACAAAGGGGTCTTGTACGTGCTCAACCGATGAATCAAGATGGCGGCCTGGTAAACTGACCTAGAGGTCGAAGGTTAAAGTTGATCTACCTGATTACCCTTACAGTTTTACCTATTATTTATTTAACCTATAACTGTGCTATTAATTTGTTTCACACACTTTCTAAACTATGCTTTGCATTGGGTATAGAGATGATATAAACTAACAGCACAAGGCAGGTGGACCAAACAGTTGATTTTACTTTTTCATATGTTGTAACTGCAAATCGTGTAAATTAATATAATGTATTACATCTTAGTATACTACATGTACCACTAGTACTAGTCATGCTACCACTACTTATAATACTCGGAATGAAGATAATCTAAGAACGTTTGATATGATGTGTGAAACATCAGCACCAAATAAATGACTACAGTGTTATATTGACATTCACCTAGTTGAGGTAGCAATATGACCTAGAATATCAGTATCTCCTACAGCAGTATTATGCGGTTTACTGTTGAATATGTGTTTCCGTAACATTGGGGCATGCAAAAACACAACAACTTGGAGCTGCCCAAGTCCTACTTGCCCTTACTCCGCAAGGAGGCGGGGTGAGGGGCAGAAGATCCACGCAAGTCTCGACCCAGTTCTCGCAACTCTCGCGAGCACTAGGTCACTCTGTGATCAAGATGGACTGATAGCCATCGAAAATTTGGAGGTACGTGAGTTTACATTTCTAAAAGTAGTATTTGATGAAAATTCTATTAACTGTGTACATACGTGACTGATGAATCTCTTCAACGAGCAACTATATGTATCTATGACTATATCAATACTTATGTCTACGTAGGATCTGAACGGAAAAGAAACTTGCAAAACTGACATTTCAACGCATAACCACTACCATTGAAAACACACGATAGCCTTAGTCTGTAGCTGCCGTTAATTGTAAGGTCTATTCCTGTGAACCCGCACTCCCCTCATATGTAGGGTTTCTCAGCGGTTTGTTTGACCATGTGCAGGCCCGACTTTACTTGTTCATGGAGCCGACAAACTGTTGTTGTTCAACCGTCCAGTATTTGCAACTGTGAACTGTTCAAGGGGCGTGCGTGACCGTGTGATTCTTTAAACACCCTTTATCTGTAGAAGAATAGTCGCACTGGTCACACTTGTAAGGTTTATCTCCTGTATGTTTCATCATATGTCGAGATAAGTCAGACTTGCGAGCAGTTCTGTATCCGCACTCTCCACACATGTAGGGTTTTTCTCCGCTGTGTGTAGTCATGTGTTTGTTTAAATCGCCTTTCTGTGTAGCTTAATAGTCGCACAGGTCGCATTTATAGGGTTTCACACCTGTATGCTTTCTCATGTG
>NW_023365758.1:351355-364656 GCF_000003815.2 Branchiostoma floridae
CTTTCGTTTTAGCCGAATAGTCGCACAGGTCGCATTTATAGGGTTTCACACCTGTGTGTGATCTCATATGTACGGATAGGTAAGTCCTGTTAGCCGTCCTGTACCCGCACTCTTTACACATAAATGGCTTTTCTCCGGTGTGCGTAGTTAGGTGAAGGTCTAAAGTACTTTTCTGCGCGGCAGCATAGTCACACTGGTCACATTTATAGGGTTTCTCGCCAGTATGTTTTCTTGTGTGTCTTAATAGGTTAGACTTTGAGGCTGTCATATAGTCACAGTCTGTACACGCAAAGCGTTTATCCACAGTACGTTTCACCGCAATCCTGTCCGTCTGCTCTGTCAGACCCTGAGCTGGAGGACGGTCGACAGATTCTACTCCACCGCTTGTTTCCTTGTATGGAATGTCCCCTTCCTTGTTCTGCTCCCTTCCCGTGTCTAGTTTTTTGCTGCTGCTTGTTTCGTCACTAGTGTGATAAGCTTTTTTTTTTTTTTTTATTTTTTTTTTATTTTTTTTTTCCAAGGCTTTATTAGTAAAACAAATAATACATTTGTCAGCAACAGAGTATCTAAGCTACTATTGTACATGGAGTAATTTGAAGTACTAGTGAAATACACAATAGGTAATGCGCATGGAAGAAGTATCATTGTCTATATAAGAATTTCTCTCATGTACTTATACAGGCTATTATGTATAACCAATATACACCACATGGTTGCCACAATTGTCATGGAATAATTATGATACATGTAGATGGTTATCAAAAACAACAAGTAACTTTTAACATTCGGGACTTTTTCTTTCATAACAATGTATAGTTTACAGTATGTTATAACACAGTAGATCTAGACTGGACTAGAACTATAGTTTACATACTATGGGTTTAACAGTTGTTGTTGCTTTTTATGAGCTTAAAAATTATTATTTAAGTACATAGAAGTAAACATTACAGAACATGAAGTCTGTTTTTGAGTTCACAATTGAAGATGTTAGATAAGTTATGGCCTGAAATTGGCCGTGGGCACTTTCTAGAAAAAAATCCATGTTTTAAAGATAACCCACTTTGCTATAGATATTATTCGTATTCTTTTCTTCAGGATATTTTCGTTTATTGGCTGGTTTACCTTTCCCAGTATCATCTCTTCAAAATCAATATAAGGGTTACTGGGGCTAAATGGTACAGAAGTATGTACTAAATTCCACAGGTTAGTTAGCCTTTTACATTCCAGGAACATATGTTTATAGTTGTCAACATGACCACTGTCACATACTTTACATACAGGATCAATTACTTGACCATCTTCATCTTGTATTCTCCATTTGCTTAATTTCTCACCACATGGTAAAATTTGATGAAGTAGTTTGTAATTAAGCTCTGCTATTTGTGTTTCTTTACATGAAGTTGTGCCTAGCATTTTCCAAATCTTCTTCCAATTAAGTGAGTATATATCAAAATGTGTCTGCCATTTCTGTTGGCAGTTTGGAACTATAAATATTTGTAACATAAGGTTTTGGTATATCACAGAAGTTTTTGGAAAATCTAAGGCTGGTGTTTCTAACGTTTCTCTTTCGATACAACAATTTTTACGTATGGCTCTTTTTACAATGAGCAATTCACACATCCAGTTATGTTTCTTGGTAAGTTTTCGGAACACCTCTCTGTCACTTATAAAAGTACCATTTTGTAAAATATCCTGTATATAAACAAAACCAGAGTTAATCCAATGTGGGTACAAGAGTGTTTTCCCCCCTGATACAATATGCTTGTTTCCCCAGATAATCTGGTTTGTGTCACAATTGCTTTTAGCTTTGTACCATGCATAGATAACTTGCTTATAAAAGAGGGGTACATTACACAGGTATTTGTCTTCAATGCAACTCATTTGAAACACAAAATTCAAGTCTATATCTAAGGAAGATAAGTAGTGTAAAGGGATATATCTCCAAGAACCCTTACCATTAAGTAAACGTTTAACCCAAGACGCCAAGAGAGCATCTTTCACACTATGTATGTCTAGCATTTTTAAACCTCCCTGTTCATAGTTGCCAATGAGAGTTTTCCGTTTAATTTTGTCCTTTTTTCCACTCCACACAAAGTTAAAAAAGGCAGCATTTAGCTCCTTTAACACTATTGTTGGTGTTGGAAGAATGTTCATTACATATGTTACCTTTGCAGCTGCCAATGCCTTTACAATGGTTATTTTCCCAAATAAAGTAAGATTCCTTTGGCACCATGTATTGAGAACTGTTTTAACTTGTTTTACCTTGTCATCCCAGTTTAATTTCATTAGTTGTTCCTTGCTATGACCAAAATTTACACCAAGTGACTTAATTACAGAAGGCCATTGGATGCCTGCTATTTCATCTTTTCTGTGTTTCCATATACCTAGCCACAGTCCTTTTGTTTTAGCTTTGTTTAAGTTGGGTCCAGCCACATTAGAGAATGAGCTAAGGCACTCAAGTGTTTCATACAGTGAGTCTTCAGTGGACAAGAAAACAGTGGTATCATCTGCCACCTGGCACATCTTAACTTCTGCTTCGTCTACTGTGACACCTTTGATATTTTGGTTATTTTGTATGCTATAAAATAGGATCTCTGCTACAAGAAGAAACAGTAACGCACTTAATGGGCATCCTTGTCTTATACCCCGCTGCAGTTGTATACTAGCGGCTTTCCAGCCATTGTTGATGACTGAGGCCAGACAGTCAGAATACATGATCTTTACCCAGTTTACAAAATTTGGGCCAAAGTTAAATTTCTCTAATACCTTAAACATAAAATTGTGCTCCACACAATCAAATGCTTTCTCAAAATCTATGAATAGTACAATACCTGTCTTATTTTTGGAGTCACAGAAGTCAATTATATCTTGAATTAATCTAACATTTTGTCCTATGAAACGTCCTTTTATGTAAGCACACTGGTCCTTATTTATTAGATCTTTCAGGAGAGGTTTAATTCTATTTGCCATGACAAAAGCAAGTATCTTATAATCGGTATTTAAGAGGCTTATAGGTCTCCAATTGCTAAGTGATTCCATGTCTCCATTTTTGTGTATCAATCTTAGTAGGGCCTTTCTGAAGGAGGGTGGTAGTTTTCCTTCACTGAGTGCATTGCAAATAACAGAGTGCACTAAAACTCCAATTGAAGGCCAGAACAGTTTGTAAAATTCAGGTGGAAGCCCATCAGGGCCAGGTGTTTTACCTTGTTTCATGCTTGTTACAGCTTCTTCACACTCATGTAATGTGATTGGTTTGTCACACTCCTGCTTTTCTTGTTCAGATAGTATGTTTGGAATATTCATAGATCCCAGGAAGTCTTCAATTTTGTCTTCGGGTACCTTTTTAGAGGAGTATAGAGTTTGATAAAAGCTTCTACACTCTTTTAATATCTCTGCTTGGTCATGTATTTTTTCATTGTCTCTCACTAGCGAGGTTATACAATTTTGACTTTGCTTCTTGTTTTCTAAGCTCAAAAAGTACTTGGATGGTCTTTCACCTTCTGCAATATATCTTGCTTTTGCTCTGATTTGTTGACCTTTGGCCTTTTCTAGGAGAATACTCTCCAGCTGCGTCTTAACACATTCATATTCAGCAAGAGTTTGAGGATTTAAATCCTTATCTATTTTCTCTTGTAGAGTTTCCAATTTATTTGTTGTTTCTTTTTCTAAGGTGTTTCTCTCTTTAGTTTTAAACTTTGACCATGCTATAGACAGCTCTTTGATCTTCATTTTGCATATTTCCCATATAAGTTCTGGTTTACACTGTTTGAATTCTATTTTGGTATCTTCTATAAGCCTTTCTATTTCGTGTTTATAGTTTGGATCGTTTAAAAGATTAACATTTAGTTTCCAGAATCCATTTCCTCTTGGTGTTTCCTTAACATGCATATCTATAAACACAGCATTGTGATCACTGCAAATACTGGCATAATGGCCAGCTTCCATAACATCAGTCAAGGTGTTTTCAACCAACCAGTAATCTAGCCTTCGTGCAGTTGTTTTTCTTCTCCAAGTGAAACTTTTCAGTGTGGGATGCATGTGCCGAAATATATCTTGTAGGTTGAAATGGGCACAAAGGTCCCTTACGGCCTGATTTTTGTCAATTGTCGCCAGGGACCCACCAAGAAGGTCCATATTTTGGTCAAGTATGGAGTTGAAATCACCTCCAACCAACATTGTGTATAAATTCCAGTCATGTAACCATTCTTGAATGTCATAGAAGAAAGTTCTTCTCTGTCTTTGATCGTTTGGTGCATATAAACATAGTAGGGTATATTTTTCCTGGTACAATTTGAAATTCACAACAATTTTCCTTCCTTCAGTGTCAATTTTTTGTTCTAGAATTTCTACAGGCAGTTTACTGTCAAATAGAATGCTTACACCCCTACTATGGTTTGTACCAAAAGAGTGGATGGTTTTACCACCCCATTGTTTATCTATAGTATGTATTATATCCTTTGTCAGATAAGTTTCCTGTAAAAGGCATATGTCAGTCTTCTTCTTTTTTAACCAAGTTAAAATTTTTAGTCTTTTATTGTATGATCTGATTCCTCTACAATTGAAGGAGATCAGCTTCATGTTTCTGTGTGTCATCATCTAAGCGAGGGATTGTGTGGATTTGAGAGGGAAGTATCTGACAAGATGTGTGATAAGCTTGGTGATAGTCCATAGCAACCCCGCTGTTTGTTTTGTCCATTTCTAAAAACAACAATGATGGAAAAGTCAATGGGCACAATCAATTGTGAAACAACCGTAACAATTTCCCTCCTCAAAGACAAATCTCTCAAAAGACTTATCAAACCGTGGCATTGTCAATCCTTGTCGATGTCAAGCACATGCATCGATACACGAATATACTCGCACTCAAGTCAGAGCTTTAAAACTGTATCATTGTCCATGCATGCCTATGTCAACAACTAGTAATTACTGCCCCACTCCCCTACTACAAATCGATCACTGATTTCCCGAAACCTTTGTTTAATCTCATTAAAGTACAAAGGAAAAAGCAGGCAAGAAGTGGACAGGCAGTAAAGAAATGCCTTACCTACCGGTTTATGTGCTAATTAACTGCTAACGAGCAGAATTGTCTTAAAAACGGCCAAACTGGACACGCAGGTATCTTGCCCGTGATCATCCGGTAAATCAAAATGGCGGTCTGGGAAACTGACCTTTTAGCGCCTTGGAGGTGGAAGGTCAAAGTTGACTCACTACGGAGTGTACAGTTTACCTTAACAAAATAACTGTATTACTTTACTCTGTTAAAATAACACTGTTCTTTGGTTGTATTATTTGTTTACCACAGAAGGTGACGTTAACTTGAACTTAGTCTCCCTGAACTTAGTTTTGTAACTGATACTCGGCTATTTGAGTGTATTACTTCTGCTCAGAATTGTATATATCCGATATTGATATTTCTAAAATTCTGGAAGTTATTTACAAGTCTTTTATTCGACCTTGGAAAATTCTGGCATAGCTGTTCAGTTTCTGATTCTCAGCTTATTGAGAGGATCCAGTACGAATGCTCCCTTACGGTATACCGTGAGGGGGTCTTCATAGTTTTCTCTTCTTCATGAACTTGGCTGGGAAAGGTTAACTGATCGACGTTGTGTTCATTCTCTTGTTCTATTCCACAAAATTGTTATTGGCCAAACACGGAAGTATTTAACCGATTTATTACCGCCAGAGGTTTCTGCAACAACGTCATACAATCTTCGCAGCAAACGCAATCTCCAAGTAACAGAGTGAGTATTATCACTTGTTTTCAAAAATCTTTTTACCGCACTCAACTCAGTTATGGAACTCTCTTGATTCTAGTATTCGTTTGTTGAGCGTTGCTCGTTTTAAAAGGTATTTGGTCAAATCTGTTCGCCCTGTTGCTGTACCATATTTCAATTTTGGACCGAGATACACCTGCGCTTTACCCACATGTCTTAACATCGGCACCTGCAGCTTAAACCACAGTCTGTTCATTCGTAACTTAGTTGCGAGTCCTGCTTTCAGCTGCGGGCGCCTATGCGAAAGCATTCCTCATTACCTGCTTCACTGTGCTAATTATGTTCAACAACGTACACTCCTCTTAGACAGACTTAAAAACTTGAATATTCCTATGTTAGATTTAAATTCGTTATCTGATAGTTCTTTTGTTTATCTGCTACTTAAAGGGGCATTCCACTCCAGACGGGGCTGTTATTTTCCGATAGATATTAATTGTATGAAGTGACAAATGTATGCTACGTAACATTATACAATGGAGTATTCATTAGCCCCACGCGCATCAAAAAGCATTCAGTCTTCTACAAAACTCCCCAAGTACCCTCTAATTAAATCAATCAATCTCAGCCTATGGCTAAATACAATGTGCATGACAACGCCTGACTTAACTTAGGTTACAAAGCTAATTTCAGGGGCGCTACGAAAAACACCTCTGTTATGTGTTCTTTGATATGTTGTGAACAATTGACCTTCTTGGTTTGCTAAGCGCCCCTCATTTATGCCGAAAATATTCACGATAAAGGAAGTGTCTACACGTATAGGGAATACATGGGTAGGGTCTGCATGGGTTTAGTGAGTGTCACATTGTTTTACAAACACACGTTGCGTAATTCGCCACAAGTGGAATTCCACCAAAGGTCGACTGATCATGTATTAATTGATACATCATCTATTGGAATATAACACTCCCTTCTGGAGTGGAATGCCCCTTTAAAGGATCGGCTTTACTGACATCTGATATAAATTCCCAAATTCTCTCCATAACTCAATCATACTTATCCGAAACAAAACGATTTTAATTATTGCTTTTTGACTATACTTATCATTTACTATTGGTAACATAAGTTTATCCGTGTGTTTCTTTTCAGAATAAGGCGTTCCCGTACCCGTTTCATCTTTTTTGTCCTATGTTGTGTGGTTATTTTGTCTAGTGGTGTCTAAAATATAAGCATGTGTGCTTGAGTAGGGGCACCACTATGTTTTTGTATTGTATTAATGTTGCAATAATAAAAAAAGGTGACGTTGTTGGTAGTGTTTGTACATATGCATGTGTGTATGAATACGTGCATATGCACGTTTTTGCGTGGACAGCAGAACTTTAGACGGCTTGGATGGTAGGTCTTGGTAAGATATAAAAAATGGTTAGAATTTGCACCACTGCCACTTGTTCAGGTTTTTATGTACATGTTCTGAGTTCTGAACATGCCGTGGTCATAGCGAGTAGTGTCCGTTTTCTTCGACACCATATCGAGGTAGAAACCCTTACCTGCAATAAGCACCACCAAAATCCATTTTTTTCCAAAGCACTTCTACCAAGGCTACCTATCCTTTTGAGTTGGCCATCTGCGCATGCGCTACAATACCGATAATTTCTCCGCCGGTCATTTGTTTGGCAATCGACATTAAAACTATGATTTGTGTTGTATAAAAAAAAAAACAGCACGAGGTAGCCGAACAAACAATTCATTTTACTTTATCTATTTTTGATATGTTGTAGAAGTAGACCATATGAATCATGATAATTTACATTATCATGATATACTACTACTAGTAATGCTATCACCACTTCTAATACAAAGAATGAAGATAATCTAAGAACATTTGATATGATGTATGAAACATCAGCACCTAGTCAATGACTACAGTGTTATATTGACATTCACCTAGTTGAGGTAGCATTATGAACTAGAATATCAGTATCTCCTACAGCAGTATTATGCGGTTTACTGTTGAATATGTGTTTCCGTAAGATTGGGGCATGCGAAAACACAACAACTTGGAGCTGCCCAAGTCCTACTTGCCCTTACTCCGCAAGGAGGCGGGGTGAGGGGCAGAAGATCCACGCAAGTCTCGACCCAGTTCTCGCAACTCTCGCGAGCACTAGGTCACTCTGTGATCAAGATGGACTGATAGCCATCGAAAATTTGGAGGTACGTGAGTTTACATTTCTAAAAGTAGTATTTGATGAAAATTCTATTAACTGTGTACAAACGTGACTGATGAATCTCTTCAACGAGCAACTATATGTATTTATGACTATACTAATAGGTATGTCTAGGTAGGATCTGAACGGAAAAGAAACTTGCAATTGCAAAACTGAAATTTCAAAGCATAACCACAACGATTTAAAATACACGATAGACGGCCTTAGCTCTGTAGCTACCGCTAAATGTAAGGTCTATCCATGTGAAGCCGCGCTCCACTCACATGTAGGGTTTCTCAGCGGTTTGTTCAACCATGTGCAGGCCTAACTTACTTGTTCATGGAGCCAACAAACTGTTGTTGTTCAACCGTCCAGTGTTTGCAACTGTGAACTGTTCAAGGGGCGTGCGTGACCATGTGTTTCTTCAAACACCTTTTGTCTGTAACAGAATAGTCGCACTGGTCACACTTGTAAGGTTTGTCGCCTGTATGTGTTCTCGTATGTCGAGATAAGTCAGACTTGCGAGCAGTTCTGTATCCGCATTCTCCACACATGAAGGGTTTTTCTCCGGTGTGCTTAGCCATGTGTAAGTCTAAATCGTTTTTCCTTGCAGCAGAATAGTCGCACCGGTCACATTTACAAGTTTTCGCACCTGTATGTTTTCTCATATGTACGGTTAAGGCCCTTTTGTCAGCCGTCCTGTATCCGCACTCTCCACACATGAAGGGCTTTTCTCCGGTATGTTTAGCCAAGTGTCGGTCTAAATATATTTTCCGTTCAGCAGAATATTCGCACTGATCACACTTATAAGGTTTCACACCTGTATGTGTTCTCATATGTACGGTTAAGTAAGACCTGTCAGCCGTCCTGTATCCGCACTCTCCACACATGAAGGGTTTTTCACCGGTGTGTTTAGCCAAGTGTCGATCCAAATGAGATTTCTGTGCAGTAGAATAGTCACAATGGTCACATTTGTAGGGTTTCACACCTGTATGTTTACCCATATGTGATTTTAACGCAGATCTGTCAGCCGTCCTGTATCCACACTCTCCACACATGAAGGGTTTTTCGCCGGTGTGTTTAGCCATGTGTCGGTCTAAGTTTCCTTTTTGTGCAGTAGAATAATTACATTGGTCACATTTATAAGGTTTCTCGCCTATATGTGTTTTCATATGTACGGTTAAAACAGACCTGTCAGCCGTCCTATATCCGCACTCCCCACACATTAAGGGTTTTTCGCCGGTGTGTTTAGCGATGTGTCGATTCAAATGAGATTTCCGTGCAGTAGAATAGTCGCACTGGTCACATTTATAGGGTTTCACACCTGTATGTGTTCTCATGTGTCTGGTTAAGGAAGACATGTTAGCCGTCCTGTATCCACACTCTCCACACATGAAGGGTTTTTCTCCGGTGTGTTTAGCCATGTGTCGGTCTAAACGTCCTTTCTGTGCAGCAGAATAGTCACACTCATCACATTTATATTTTTTTTCTCCGGTGTGTTTAGTCATATGTTGGTCTAAATTTCCTTTCTGTGCAGCAGAATAGTCGCACTGGTCACATTTATATGGTTTCTCGCCAGTATGTTTTCTTGTGTGTATGATTAGGTTAGTCCTTGTGGCTGCCCTATAGTCACACTCCGTACACACAAAGCGACTGTCCACAGTACGTTTCACCACAAGCCTGTCCGTCTGCCCTGTTCGACCCTTAGGGTGAGGATGGTCGACAGATTCTACTCCGCTTGTTTCCTTGTATGGAGTGTCCCCTTCCTTGTTCTGCTCCCTTCTCGTGTCTAATTTTTTGCTGCTGCTTGTTTCGTCACTAGTGTGATAAGCTTGGTGATCGTCCATACCAACGTCGCTGTTTCTTTCGTCCATTTCTAAAAACAACAATGATGAACGTTGAAAAAACATATCTCTACTACACAGCGTATTCCTTGTCGTAGATGTGGAAACAACAATGGGTACACTCAATTGTGCAACAGCTGTAATAAGTTAGAAAAAACCCATCCCTAAAGACAAATCTCACAAAAGACTAATATCAAACATTGACGTAGTCAATCCTTGTCGATGTGAAGCACATGCACCGATACACGAACATACACGCCCCCCCCCCCCATGCACAAAAATGATGTATCATAACACACACGTGAAACAAATGAGCAAGACCCCTAACATATATCAAATGCCTCAGAATCGTTTAATTCAAATATTATTAAGTCGTATTATTGTCTATCATTGCCTATATCAACAACTAGTATGTACTGCCCCCCCTCCCCATTCTACAAAATAGATCATTGATTTCCTGAAGGAAACCTTTTGTACCTTAAGTACAATGGAATTAGCGGACAAAGAGTGAACAGGCAGTAAACAAATGTCTTACCTACCGGTTTATGGTACTGAGTGACTGCTAATGCGAAGAAGTGTAATAAAAACGGCCAAACTGGACACGAAGGAATCTGCCCCCGTCATTCTCCGATGAAACAAAATGGCGGTCTGGGGAACTGACCTTTCAGCGCTCTGGAGGTCGAAGGTTAAAGTTGATTTACCTGGTTACACCGTACAGTTTAATCTTTTCTTTGACCCATAATAATGACGTAATTGTATTGTTGGGTTGTATACTTTGTTTTATTACCCACTATAGAAGGTGACGTTTTCGGCAACGTTTGTATATATGCATGTGGGTATGTGTGTGCGTATGAATGAATGAATGCGTGCATGTTTGTGCGTGGACAGTATAACTTTTGAATGCCTGGATGGCTGTATCAAATATTTGGAATGTGGGTATGTCTTGATGATATATAAAATGATTATGGTTCACCTTTATCCGCGGGGTAACCTATATCCGCTGTGTTACTAAACAGAAAACCAAGGATATCAAGTCGATGGACGGTAGTTTTAAATTGCGCTAGTTTCGAAATATTGCAGTTTGATATCATCATCGGTCGACATGATATCCCTACATATATTGTTCGTTAAAAGAACGGATTAAGGTTACCCTACGAACAAAGGTGAACTAGCGTTAGAATGTGCAACCCCATTCCCACCACTTGTTAGGGTACTGAAGTGGAACTTAAGTTTTGATGACCCGAGTTCTGAACATACCATGGTCATAGAGAGGAGTGTCCGTTTTTTCGACACAATATAGAAGAAGAAACCCATACCTGTAATATGCCCCACCAAAATCCAAACATATACTATCACTACTTAACAATACATGCAATAAAGATAATCTAACAACGTTTGTGATGATATGATGAATGAAACATCAATCAGTATTGACAAGTCAATGTGTTATATTGACATTCATCTTATTAAGGTAGCATTATCACCTAGAATATCAGCAACTATTCGTTATGACAACAGTAATAAGCCGTTTCTGAAAGAACGAGGCATGCGCTATCTCGGTTCAAAACGGCAACTACATACATCAAAGTCTAGATTATTAGATATGTGCAGAGAGGATCTGAACGAAAAGGAAACGGCAGAACACTTTGATGGACGACACTGTAGTCTCTAGATGCCGCGCTCCACTCATATGTAGGGTTTCTCAGCGGTCTGGTTGACCATGTGCAGACCTTATGTACTTGTTCATAGAGCCGACAAACTGCTGTTCTTCAAGAGGCGTGTGTGACCATGTGTTTCTTTAAATACCTTATATCTTTGACAGAATAGTCGCATTGGTCACACTTGTAAGGTTTCACACCTGTATGTGTTCTCATATGTCGAGACAAGTCAGACTTGCGAGCAGTTCTGTACCCGCACTCCCCACACATGAAGGGTTTTTCTCCCTTATGTCTAGCCATGTGCTCGTCGAAATGGCCTTTCTGTGCAGCAGAATAGTCGCAAAGGTCGCATTTATAGGGTCTCTCACCTGTATGTTTCCTCATATGTACAGTAAGGTTAGATCTGTCAGCCGTTCTGTATCCGCACTCTCCACACATGAAGGGTTTGTTGTGTTTAGCCTTGTGTTGATCTAAACTGCTATTCGTTGCGGCAGAATAGTCGCATTGGTCACATTTATAGGGGTTTTCTTCACTATGTTTAGTCATGTGTCGGTCTAACTGTCCTTTCCGTGCTGCAGAATAAGCACATTGGTTACACTTGTAAGGTTTCACGCCTGTATGTCGTCTCATATGTCGCGATAAGTCAGACTTGCGAGCAGTTCTGTATCCGCACTCTCCACACATAAAGGGTTTTTCTCCCTTATGTCTAGCCATGTGCTCGTCTAAATGGCCTTTCTGTGCAGCAGAATAGTCACACATGTCGCATTTATAGGGTTTCTTACCTGTATGTGTTCGCATGTGTATGGTTAAGCAAGGCCTGCTAGCCGTCCTGAATCCGCATTCACCACACATGAAGGGCTTTTCGTCGGTGTGTCTAGCCATGTGGTCGTCTAAAGTACCTTTCATTGCAGCAGAATAGTCACAAAGGTCGCATTTATAGGGTTTTACGCCTGTATGCCTTCTCATGTGTACGGTTCTTGTTAACCGTTCTATATCCACACTCACCACACATGAAGGGTTTTTCTCCGTTGTGTCTAGCCATGTGTTTGTCTAAAATACTTTTCTTTGCAGCAGAATAATCACACTGGTCGCACTTATAAGGTTTCTCGCCTGTGTGTGTTCTCATGTGTATGGTTAAGGAAGACTTTTGAGTCGTCCTATATCCGCACTCTCCACACATGAAGGGTTTCTCTCCGGTGTGTGTTACCATGTGTCGGTCTAAGTTGCTTTTCTGTTTAGCAGAATAGTCACATTGGTCACATTTATAAGGTTTCACACCTGTATGTGTTCTCATGTGTACGGTTAAGGCAAAACTGAAAGCAGTCCTGTATTCGCACTCCCCACACATGAAGGGTTTCTCTCCGGTGTGTTTAGTCATATGTTGGTCTAAAGTTCCTTTCTGTGCAGCAGAATAGTCACACTGGTCACATTTATAGGGTTTCTCACCGGTATATTTTCTTGTGTGTATCAACAGCTGGGACCTAAAGGCAGTCCTATAGTCACACTCCGTACATGCAAAGCGTTTATCGACAGTATGTTTCACCGCAAGCCTGTCCGTCTCCTTTGTTTTAACTTGTGCATGGTTGTCAGAATTTACACCGCACGTTTCCTCGCATGGAATGTCCCCTTCATTGTTCTGCTGCATTCCCGTGTCTATTTTCTCGCTGCTGCTTGTTTCGTCTCTAGAGTGCACAACTTGGTGATCGTCCATAGCAACCTCGCTGTTTCTTTCGCCCATTTCTAAAAATTAAAATCAACAATGATGAACGTTAAAAAAAACATATCTCCACTACACAGCGTATTCCTTTTCGTAGATGTGGAAACATCAACGGGTACACTCAATAGTGAAACAGCTGTAACAAAATAGAAAGACCCCCTCCAAAT
>NW_023365758.1:376237-380499 GCF_000003815.2 Branchiostoma floridae
ATCCAATGAATTTCCGTGCAGCAGAATAGTCACAATGGTCACATGTATAGGGTTTCACACCTGTATGTTTAACCATATGTGATTTTAACGCAGACCTGTCAGCCGACCTATATCCACACTCTCCGCAGATGTAGCGTTTTTCGCCGGTGTGTTTAGCCATGTGTCGGTCTAAGTTTCCTTTCTGTGCAGTGGAATAGTCGCACTGGTCACATTTATACGGTTTCTCGCCCGTGTGTATCCTAATATGTACTGTTAAGTCAGACCTGTCAGCCGTCCTGTAGCCGCAGTCTCCACACAGGAAGGGTTTCTCGCCGGTGTGTTTAGTTATGTGTCGATCCAAATCAGATTTATATGAAGAGGAATAGTCGCAATGGTCACATTTATAGGGTTTCACACCTGTATGTTTACCCATATGTAATTTTAACGAAGACCTGCGAGCCGACCTATATCCACACATTCCACAGATGAACCGTTTTTCGCCGGTGTGTTTAGCCATATGTCGGTCTAGGTCTCCCTTCCGTGCAGTAGAACAGTCGCACTGGTCACATTTAAAGGGTTTCTCACCAGAATGTTTTCTTTTGTGAATTGACAGCTGAGCATTTGACAGTGCCCTGTAGTCACATTCCGTACACACAAAGCGTTTGTCCACAGTACGTTTCACCGGGAGAGTGTCCCCTTGCTCTGTATAGGCATGTGTGTGGGGATGGTGGTCAGATTCTACTCCGCACGTTTCCTCGTATGGAATGGTTCCGCTAGAGTTGTTGTCTATTTATGTTTGCCTATGTTTGTGATGAATATGTTTAATTTCCTTTTATGTAACACGCAGGGCTCCACTGAAAAGCAGTGCAAGAGCACTGAGCTTGGACCACCCTGGATAAAGATTACAGAAATAAATAAATAAATAAATAAATAAAGAGTGCACTGCTTGGTGATCGTCCATAGCAACCTCGCTGTTTCTTTCTCCCATTTCTAAAAACAACAATAATGACCGTTGAAAAAACATATTCCTACTACACAGCGTATAGATGTGGAAACATCAATGGTTACACTCAATTGTAAAACGGCCGTAACAGTTTAGAAAGACCCCCTCCTAATTTCAATTTAGGAAGACCCCCTCTCCAAAGACAAATCCCTCAGAAGACTATCAAACCGTGACATTGTCAATCCTTGTCGATGTCAAGCACACGCACCAATACTCGCACATACACGCACTCAAACTCACACACTGACCCCGTGCTCCGGATCCTCGCTGTAAACACTACACAGATACGTATGCACAGACACAAATGATTTAATTATACAACCGCGATTAAACAAATCGTGATTGATTAAAAATTAGCAAGACCCCTTAAATGCTCAAGAATCGCTTAATTGAAAGAGTTATCAAACCGTATCATTGCTCATCCTTGCCAATGTCAACAAGTAGTATTTACTGCCGCCCTCCCCTTTGTACAAATCGATCACTGATTTCCTCAAAGAAACAATCTAAAGTACCAAGGAATTAGCAGAAAATGTGAATAGGCAGTAGAAAAATGTTTTACTTACCGGTTTATGGTGCTGATTGACTGCTAATGTGTAGCATTGTCTTATAAACGGCAAACTGGAAAGACAAGGATCTTGCCCGTTATCATCCGATCAATCAAAATGGTGTTCTGGCAAACTGACCTTTCAGCGCAGTGGAGGTCAAAGGTCAAAGTTGATTTACCTGATTACCGCGTCCAGTTTAACGACATAACTGTATTACTTTACTCTGTCTAAAATGACGCCGTTCTTTGGTTGTGTTATTCGTTTCATTTCCTACCATAGAAGGCGACGTTTTCGGCAACGTTTGCATATATGCATGTGTGTATGTTTGTATGTATTCATGTGTGTATGTTTGTGTGTATGAATGAATGCGTGCATGTTTGTGCGTGGACAGCATAACTTTTGAAGGCCTGGATGGACTGTATTAAATATTTGGAATGTGGGTAGGTCTTGATGAGATATAAAAATGATTAACGTTAATTCACCTTTATCCGCGGGGTAACCTATATCCGCTGTTGCTAAACAGGGTGTCTTGGAATATCAAATCGATGATCGATAGTTTCAAATTGTGCTATTTTAGAAATATTGCAGTTTGAAATCATCATCTGTGGACTTGATATCCCTAAATATATTTTTGTTTAAAAGAACGGATAAAGGGTACCCTGCGAATAAAGGTAAACTAGCGTTAGAATGTCCAAACATATCCCAAAAAAATTCTTCAGGCACTTTTACCAAGGCCACATATCCTTTTGAGTTGGCCATCTGCGCCTGCGCTGTAATACCGATATTTGCACCGCAGAAATGCAGCCGACCGATGATGATGTTGTAGATGTAGATGATATAAATCATGTTAATGTAAATTAGCATAATATACTACTATTAGTAATGCTACCACTACTTATAATACATGGAATGAAGATAATCTAACAACGTTGGATATGATATATGAAAAATCAGCATCATGCCAATGACTGCAGTGTTATATTGACATTCACCTAGTTCACGTAGTATTATCACCTAGAATATCAGCGTCTATTTGTTATTGACTAAATTGACTACATGTTAAAACCGATTGTCTACTGTGTGCTCTTTGGTAGGGCATTTTGGCTACAGGTCGTGACATCACTCTCCTTTGTACGAAAATGTCTGTTAGCTAGTATATAAAAGAAAGAACTCAATTCAAGATGGCAATGATTTGGTGCACGTTGATAGACGACGTTTGTATTGCGCCTATATATATATATAAATTCCGTCCCGGTTAACCCGCAGTCCTCAAACCCATAATTTCTTTCTCCTTTTTCTACATTGTGTTTGGCCATGTTCAGGTATACACTACTTTGATGAAGCAGAAAAGTAGCTCTGATCACAGTTGTGTTTTGAGTCTTCGCTGGTATTGTTTGTGACCGGATAGTTAGACTTGCCAACCGTCCCACTTGCAAACTGCGTGCATAAGAAGTGTGTTTGTTCAAGCGTTTGTTTAGATACCTTAACTCTGTAGTCACATTAATTGGTCACATTGGTAGGTTTCTCGCCGGTATGTTTGATCATATGTCGTGATAGGTTTGACCTGTGAGCAGTTCTGTATCCGCACTCCCCACAGATGAAGCGTTTTTCGTTGTTGTGTTTAGCCATGTGTGAATCTAAATGGCCTTTCTTTGCAGCAGAATAGTCACACTGGTCGCACTTATAAGGTTTCACACCAGTATGTGTTCTCATGTGCACGGTTAAGGAATACCTGGTAACCGTCCTGTATCCGCATTCCCCACACATGTATGGCTTTTCGCCGGTGTGTCTAGTCATGTGTTGGCCTAACGTGGATTTCTCTGCAGCTGAATAGTCGCACTGGTCACATTTATAAGGTTTCACACCTGTATGTCTTTTCATGTGTGTGGCTAAGGAAGACTTGAAAGCCGTCCTGAACCCACACTCCCCACACATGTAGGGTTTTTCTCCGTTGTGTCTAACCACGTGTTGGTCTAAGTTGCCTTTCTGTGCAGAAGAATAGTCGCACTGATCACACTTGTAAGGTTTCACGCCAGTGTGTTTTCTCATGTGTATGGTTAAGAAAGCCATGTCAGTCGTCCTGTACCCACACTCTCCACACAAGAGAGGCTTGTCTCCGGTGTGTTTAGCCATGTGTCTCTTTAAATTTCCTTTCTTTGCAGCAGCATAGTCACACTGGTCACATGTATAGGGTTTCTCACCAGTATGTTTTCTTTTGTGTATTGACAGTTGAGCATTTGAGAGTGCCCTATAGTCACATTCCGTACACACAAAGCGTTTGTCCGGTTTGTCCAAAATACGTTTCACCGTAAGCTTGTCCACTTGCTCTGTATGGCCCTGTGAGGGAGGATGCTCAGATTCTACTCCGCACGTTTCTTCGTTTGGAATGACCCCTTCGTTGTTCTGCTCTCTTCCCATGTCTATTTTTATGCTGATGCTTGTTTCGTCTCCTGGGTGTACAGCTTGGGGACCGTCCATAGCAACCTCGCTGTTTCTTTCGTCCATTTCTAAAACAAAAATGACGAACGGTATAAAACATCCCTGTGTAATCCTTATTCTAGATCTCAGAGAGAGAGAGAGAGAGAGAGAGAGAGAGAGAGACAGACACAGGCACACACACAAACACACACATACACCCACACTCAGTTTCAAACACAAAAACGTGCACACTCGTACACACGCACATGAACGCACACACACGTACAACCACACACACACACGCACACACACGTTTC